>NC_077229.1:203116821-203354321 GCF_027887165.1 Monodelphis domestica
AGGAATGTGTGGTCCCATGTACTCCCATGTGCCTTGCCCTTTTCAGCATCCTTTTTGGGATTCCTTTTCTCCATTTTATAGTAACTTCCTGGAGATCAGGGATAGTCTTTCTAATTTGTATCCCCAACACTTGGCATGATGCCTGGCACATAGTAGGTATCAAATAAGTGTCTACTAAATTGAAAAAATAAAGGCAAATAATAAAAATATTCTTTAGAAGTCATTAAAGTGCCCTTAAACTGAAAGGACTTTTGATTGTGTAAATTTATACCTTTAATTTTATATTTTCATTTATCAAATCATAAAATTATTAATTATTTGAAAATAATATAAAACTGATCCTCAAACTTGTATCAAAATACAGAGTAAATATATATTTGGATTATTCTGGTGTGAATATTTTATTGTCAGTTTACTACTCTGGAAATTCTAAAGAGCTTTTGTTATTTACTTGGGGTATGTAACAAAAGAGTAAATAATTTACTATAGCCAGACTGACACAATGCCTCTATTAAAAGAAACCAAATAGCTTTGTTTCTTCTTTTATGAGTGCCATTCAACTCCTATGTAATGAAAGCCTACTATTAGGAAGATTTCTAAAATTACTTTCAATTGGACCTCTAATTTCATTGCTATAGAAAACTTTCAGTGAGGAAATGTTCCTCTATTCAGTGGCATTGAGAGGTTACAGGTCTTGCTTAGTCAAACACTCAGGATGTATCAGCTGTTTCTGACTAAAAATATTTTTCTATTAACTATGCCAAAATACAAAACCAAAATAGTTAAACCTATAGTATACAATGGACACTTTCAAAATGTTTTTAAATGTTTTCAATCAAGTAATTTAGTCCATTCAAATAGCTCTGGCCAAGGAGGTTGTATATTTCATATTTTGAATTTATTTCTATTTCCTTACATAGGAAAAGAATACAAATGCTAATACTCAGAAAGTAAAAGCTTTATTACAGAAATTTGAAAATCAGAAAAAACATCATCACTTAAGACTTCCTTTTTATTATTGATGTTTTGTAGGCATTGTTTTATTAAAATAAGGAAAAATAGTTTATCTTATCAAAGAGTTTTTTGGTTATTGTGTAAGATTTAATATTTTATTATTTTCTTGAGCTACTGAATTGGTGAGGGGTGAAACTTCATGTCATCAACCAACTCATAGAATAAAGCTGATTTCTATGTCAAGGACTCATACTCAGATTAGTTATGTGACTTACCCCTAGGATAGTATCCACTATAAACACCGCCAAGGGGTCTAGTACTGTCCATAGTCCCAGAGCAATGATTAACTTTGACAGGAAAGCAGGGGATGAGAAAAATAGTTGCTGACAGCCCCATCTGATGATAGCCAAAAGAACTATTACAGCATCCAGAGCTAGTTGTCCCACTAGGACCATGGACAATTCTTCTCCTGTTCGAAGTAAAGAATTTGGGTAGCAAAGTTCAACAGTATGAGGATAGAAGTCGAACCTAGAGATAAACAAAACAAACGCACATGTGACATGGAAATTTTTTTCCAGTTTTCCAGTTTAATAAATATTCTTAAGACACATATTTTGGTTTTTAGTAATGCTAAAAATTTAAATAAAGGGTAAAGAAAAAGTGCATCACAGGAATACCATGGGAGCTGCTTTTTTCATAATAGAGAATGTGGGTACATATAGTTTGGTTTCTATATTACTTCACTAAGAATTCAAAAGGAGCTTAGCACTCCTCAGTATTCCCACTATTTACCTGTGTCATGATATTTGCCAACCTGGAATGTAATTACAAATAATTTTAAAGTTGTTTTTTTCCCTTTCTTATCAGTCTATCTGAATCTGTCTGTGTGTCTAGTATGTATGTATGTATCTACCTTTCTATTTACCTAGTTCATGAATTTCAAGTTAAGAACCATTGTTTTAGACACTGATACCATTGGACACCCAAAGGCCTGGAATCTCAGTAGCACATCTCCTACGTCAGGAGTTCTTAATTATTTTTGCATCATGAATCACTTTGGTAGTCTTATGAAGTTTATGGACTCCTTGGAATAATATTTTAAATACGTGAAATGAAATATAAATTACTATAAAGGAAACCAGTTTTGTGAAAATAAAGATAATTTTCCCTAAAAAAGTCACACTCCTTCTGAAATATGTTCATAGATTCCATGATTAGAAATCTTATATTAAGTTTTTTTTTTCATTTTTATAGAACCATGATTATAGATCATTACCAAAAAGACCACCCTGTAAGGCCAAGAAGAAGAATCTAAGGGTGTAGAATCCAAGAAAGAAGTGAATACAATAATAGGTTAGAAGTTCAGGAATTCAGCATTGTGAGAGAGAATATCTAGAACTTTGTGTTGTTAAGTCATTTGCAGTTATGTCTAACTAGAAAGTATAGGAATATAAAGGCCTTTCCTAAAAATAATAAACAGCATATATCTAAAACCATCAGCAAACATCACCTGCAATGGGGATAAACTAGAAATCCCAATAAGACCAGGAGCGAAACAAGAATGCCCATTATCACCTCTATTATTTCACATTGTACTAGAAACACTAGCAGTAGCAATTAGAGAAGAAAAAGAAATTGAAGGTATTAAAATTGGCAATGAGGAGACCAAGCTATCACTCTTTGCAGATGATATGATGGTTTACTTAAAGAATCCTAGAGAATCAACCAAAAAGCTAGTCAAAACAATCAACAATTTTAGCAAAGTTGCAGGATACAATATAAACCCACATAAGTCATTAGCATTTCTATATATCTCCAACTCATTTCAGCAGCAAGAATTAGAAAGAGAAATTCCATTTAAAATCATCCTGAACAATATAAAATACTTAGGAATATATCTGCCAAGATAAACACAGGAACCATATGAACACAACTACAAAACACTCTCCACACAATTAAAACTAGATCTAAACAACTGGAAAAACATTGATTGCTCATGGGTGGGACAAACAAACATAATAAAAATAACAATCCTACCCAAATTAATTATTTATTTTTTGCCATAACCACTGAATTACCAAAAAACTTTTTTAATGAATTAGAAAAAACCATAACAAAGTTCATTTGGAAGAACAAAAGATCAAGGATATCCAGTGAAATCATGAAAAAAAAATGCAAAGGAAAGAGGACTTGTAGTACCAGATCTCAAACTATGCTATAAAGCAGCAGTCATCAAAACAATTTGGTACTGGCTAAGAGACAAAAAGGAGGATCAGTGGAATAGACTTGGGGTAAGTGACCTCAGCAAGACAGTCTATGATAAACACAAAGATTTCAGTTTGGGGGACAAAAACTCAGTATTTGATAAAAAAAAACTGCTGGGAAAATTGGAAGACAGTATGGGAGAGATTAGGTTTGGATCAACATCTCACACACTACACTAAGATAAACTCAGAAAGGATGAATGACCTGAATATAAAGAAGGAAACTATAAGCAAATTAGGTGAATACAGAATAGTATACTTGTCAGATCTTTGGGAAAGGAAAGACTTTAAAACCAAGTAAGAGATAGAAAAAAAAATCACAAAATGTAAAATCAATAATTTTATTACAACAAATGTAAAAGTTTGTGTTCAAACAAAACTAATGCAACCAAAATTAGAAGGGAAGCAACAAATATTGGGAAACAATCTCCATTACAAAAACCTCTGACAAATGTCTAATTACTCAAATTTATAAAGAGCTAAACCAGTTGTACAAAAAATCAAGCCATTCACCAATTGAAAAATGGGCAAGGGACATGAATAGGCAATTTCCAGTTAAATAAATCAAAAATATTATTAAGCACATGAAAAAGTGTTCTAAATCTCTTATAATCAGAGAAATGGAAATCAAAACAACTCTGAGGTATAACTTCACACATAGAAGATTGGCTAACATGACAGCAAAGGAAAGTAATGAATGCTGGGCATTAGTAGCAAAGTTGGGACATTAATTCATTGCTGGTGGAGTTATGAATTGATCTAACCATTCTGGAGGGCAATTTGGGACTATGCCCAAAGGGTGATAAGAGACTGTCTGCCCTTTGATCCAGCCATAGCACTGCTGGGTCTGTACCACAAAGAGATAATAAGGAAAAAGACATGTACAAGAATATTCATAGCCTCACTCTTTGTGGTGCCAAAGATTTGGAAAATGAGGGGATGCCCTTCAATTGGGAAATGGCTGAACAAATTGTGGTATATTTTGGTGATGGAATACTATTGAGTTCAAAGGAATAATAAAGTGCAGGAATTCCATGGGGACTAGAACAACCTCCAGGAATTGATGCAGAGTGAGAGGAGTGGAACCAGGAAAACACTGTACACTGTGGAACAATCGAACGTAAGGTACTTCTTCATTAGTGGCAATGCAATGACCCTGAATAATTTGGTGGAATCTACAAGGAAAACCACTGTCCACATCCAGAGGAAACACAATGGGAGTAAAATCACCAAAGAAAAACAACTGCTTGAATTCATGGATCAAAGGATGTGATTGGGGATGTAGACTCTAAATGAACATCCTAGTGTAAACAAGAACATGGAAATAGGTTCTGATCAAGGACACAAGTAATACCCAATGAAATTGCAAGTTGGTTGCAGGAAGACTGGGTGGAAGGGAGGGAGGGAAATAATGTGATTATTGTAACCAAGGAATAATGTTCTAAATTGACTAAATAAATTAATTCAAAGGGTAAGAAAAATGATTAGCAAGCTAAACTAGAAAAAAAATAAAGACTAAAAAAATAAAGAGTTAATTTCTAAAATCCTTTCCGATACTAACATTCTATGGTGGAATGATGCATATAGCACTGTCTTCTCAATTCCAAGGAGTTCCTAGTTCTAAATAATAAAATCATAATGCCACATATATGAAAATAACAGTTTCTTCTTTATAAGGAAGTAGGGATATAAAGTTTGGGGAGAGGAGAGAAAGCATAGAGATGTGGAAAAGTAGATAAGCTAATACACTGTTGGTGTGATTTTGAACTGATCCAACCACTGGAGAGCAATTTGGAATTACTACCACAGAGCTATGAAATTGCATATATCCTTAGACCAAGCAAATCAATTGTTAGATTTATTTCCCAAGGATATCAGGCAAAAAGGAAAAGAACCCGTAAGTTCTAAAAATGCATAGCATTTTTCTTTGTGGTAGCAAACTAGAAATCAACAAGATGTCCATTAATTGGGGAATGGATAAATAAAATATGGTAAATGATTCTGATAGAATAGTACTGTACAATAAGAAAAATGAGCAGACAAATTAAAAATAAGTTTGATAGAACTACATGAGATAACAAAGAGTGAAAAGAGTAGAACCAAGAGAACATACAACTATATACCACTATAGATTTAATATTTGAAGTATAACTTGTGGATATTCAACACCAGAGAAGGAACTGAGGAGTGGAAACATGAAAGATATAATTTATATATGTTGCCAGATGATAGCTTCTATGTTGTGGGGAGGAGAGGGAGACTGAATAAAAAGGAGGGAAAAAATAGTCAAATTGATATGACTATTGCCTAATGGTGAGACAGGACAACAAAACAGATGGACCCATAGATGGATGAAATTACTTTGAAGAGGTTTTCTAACAAGCCAATATTGCCTACACGTCTAGTGCTCATGTGGTTTGGTATTGTAATGATGGGGAGTAGGAAAAAAGAACCATTGGGTGGAAATGGAATGTTGGGAGCTCCACAGCTGCATGAGGCAGGAATGATAGTTGGAAACTGGACAAGGACTTCTTGTAAATTCTCCAGAGGGGGTCTGGAGTGCAGAGACTCAAAGGGGGTAGAAGTAGGAGCTGTTTCTCTGGGCCATTTAAAGATACCTTTGGGGATTTCTGTCACTAACAGAAATCTTAACATCAGTGGTTCCTATTAACAAACCAAATTTCTCTGAAGACTTTCATTCCATGAACTATTGAGATACTGGATGCAAATTGGTGAGCAGTGCTCTCTCCCATTTTCTACCTCTCCCTTGCCTACAATTAAATGTTTGACTTTAGTAGTTACATTATTTAGGAAAAGAATTAGGGTATCCTACTACCCCTCTACCCTCTACCCTTTACCCCAATCACAAATTAAATCAAAATAAGCAGTCAGATAGCAATTTCACATTTGTTTATTAGCATCAAGGGAATAAGCTCATTGGCAGACTCCATCTTTCTGTCAGATTTCAATAAGGCACAAAGGGGAGGCTTATGAGCACCTCAAAGTAGCTCATAGTCAGATTGGGGTCCCACATACCTCTTTCTGTGGAAAATACTTCCCTACTGCCTTTGAGGTATAAAGACTGGATTTGGCTATCTCCTGATGGTAACAGTGAAGGTACTTAGCTCTTCCTTTATTGGGAAGATTGAATTGTAATCCCCAGTATATTTTTAGATTTAAATCCCTAAAAGTATTAACAGTATTTGAAATAGATCTACCCATTTTAATCTACAAAAAAGTAACTAACTACAAAAGGTGTAATCTAACCAAAAAAGGTATAATCTAACCAAAAAAGGTGTGAACTAAAGAGTGGGCAGTCCTGGAGAGAGCATCTGCTGTTATTGGTAGACATGAAATTTAGGGGAGGTGACACAAGAGAAAAAGATCTTTAAATAGAGGACCACAGAGGCCAATAGATATATAGATTGAAGAATTCTGACTCGGTGTTGGACTGGAGGATCAGTCTCTAGAGCATGGAGTGAAGAGTTACTGGGATTAGAGACTGGAAGACAGACACTTGAGGAGAGATTGGTAGACAGACACTCACTCTTGAAGTGAAGACACTTGGCTGTGGAACAAAACCCTCATGCAGGAGATCTCAAAGTGCTTTCCTTTTAGATGGTCACCTTGGTGAATTAAAGGCTGACTTAGTTCCCCTGCCTTTCTGGAGGTGTAAACCTCCATTGTCTTGAGACCCCTTTCCTTGATTAGGGCCTTAGAATTTCTACCTGGCTCAGAGGAAGACGGAGTTTGTTTCTCTCCCTCTCTCTCTCTCTCTCTCTCTCTCTCTCTCTCTCTCTCTCTCTCTCTCTCTCTCTCTCTCTCTCTCTCTCTCTCTCTCTCTCTTTCTCTCTCTCTCTCTCTCGCTTCCTTAATATCTTCCCTCTATTGTAAAATAAACTACCATAAATTTCATTTATTTGAGTAATTCATTTTGGGATTTAGTAATTAAATCCCTGGTGACCACAAATCATGTAATTCAGTCCAACCATAAAAAATTTAACAGAGGTCTGGCATGGCCATCAAGGAGCAACCCTTCACTGAGGAGAGATCTCCATTGTGTCTCCTTCAAGTAATTCAGGGACTCCAGGAGGGGGTAGTGAGGGAAGCCATTTTCATCAACCCTTTTCTCACTGCTTCAACCCTTATTTCTCCATCTATGGAGCAAGAGTCCCCCCCAAAGTACAGTATTGTAGAAAAAGCACTAGAACACATCCTAATATTAGTTATACCTTTTATTAGCTGTATGACATTGGGCTTGTCATGGCCTCTCACTAACTACTATTTAAAATTTCTTCTAGCTGCAATATGTTATGTTGAATCTAGCAGGGCTATAAAGTAGTATAAGTATATTCCCCTCAAATGTCATCACAGAAATCAAGGTCATGGAATATTTTTAACCCAATGAGAAAGAGAAAACCATTAAATAGTCTAAGCAACTTCTATTCTCTCCATTCTACCATCTGCCCTTAACAATTAGAGTTATAGTAAAAGGTTCTATAGTATGCAACAAAGAGATAGTTTATATGCAAAGGAATCTTAGTCTTCATCTAATTTACAGTACACAGATAATGATTGCCTTATTAAAAAAAGTTATGAGTTATAAAATTCTTTATGACTTAAGTCCTCTTGAAATTAACACTCACAACAGTAAGAAAATTTGAAATATGGCTATCAATTTTATCAGTTCTTCCACTAATGCTGGAGACATCTACAGAGTCACAATAGGGGACAGTTTAGAATTGTCGGGGGACAACTTAGAGCTGTCAGAGAACAGCTATGGAGTGGCAAGAAAGAAAGACTGGAACATTATCAAAGAGGGATAATGAACGTTTATTGTAAGCAGCACACCAGATTTAAAGCTCTTCTTGAGAGACACAATCTATCCTCCCCAATCCTCCCCAGAATGTGAACAGGGGAGTTAACCCATTCCCAGGAGATCTTGGAACTGTTCATGCAGCCTTGAACTGAAATTACTATGTTTTGGTGTACTCAGCAGGAATGGTATGTCACAAACACCTGGGAAGAGGAATTCCATTCCATGAAGTCATGAAAGTTTCACTGCACACTAAAATAACATTTCTTAGGGCAATAGGTCCAGAGGTGAATGGTGCTTTCTGGATCATTTTCAAAAAAAACCCTCACCTATAGATAGGGAATTGATACACAGAAAAGATGAATGTATTTTCAAAGTTCACACATGTAATATGTGATGGAGTCTATTTTCAAACCCCAATCCTCTGACTCCAGGCCCAGAACTTCTTCCATTTCACCAAGGCCTTATAGTAGATTGAAAGGGATCATAGACACTCAAAGGCCACTCTGGTGAGGACAACCTTTGCTAGGTCATACGGTCATGCCAATTTGGATAAGCTTTGAGTTCTTGAACGAGAGAGATAAAGAGAGAGAGAGAGAGAGAGAGAGAGAGAGAGAGAGAGAGAGAGAGAGAGAGAGAGAGAGAGAGAGAGAGAGAGAGAGCGAGCAAGTAGTCTGGGCAACTCTTAAAGGCCATCTACAAAATCTAAAGATGTTTATGACTTGTGTCAATGGAGGGAAAATCATTGATGAAATTGTGGATTATATGTGTATTGGAGTATAATTTAAAACTAGGGCATCCATTCATGTCCCTAACTTAACTGTCAAATGGATGGATTTAAGGGATTAGGTTCCATAGTCGAGAGGTTTCTATTCTCCATTTTACCCCATCTTTCTTAGAAAAACCCATCAGGTATTGTGAGATTGTCAGAAAGGGAAAGATTACTTTCTTACTTAAAAACTTATTCATATAAAAAGAACAAAATATTAATATTTTTAAAAAATATTTTAATGTATAAGCAATGCTACTATTCAGAGATATATGATTAAAATGAGTCCCTATACAACTTGGTAAATTCTATAGGTAAGAGGATTTTGACTGGACCCTCTTATAGCAAAAAATAAAATAGTTGATTCTGAAGTGAGGAACAGAAAGAAAATTATTTCCTGGACAGTTTTAGGATAGGTTCACTCTATCTATCTATCTATCTATCTATCTATCTATCTATCTATCTATCCGTCTGTCTGTCTATCTGTCTGTCTGTCTGTCTGTCTGTCTGTCTGTCCTAGACCTATATTTCTCTTTAAATAACTGTATGAGGTGCATGCCAGCATCATATAACCTCATGTTGCTTAGTTGATCTAAAAGGAACAACTTGAAATAAGACCAGTATTGGGACTGAGCCAGTACCAGACTCCAGTAATTCAAACAGCCATTGCTTGAGGTATCAGTCCCTTCTTGTAATGAGAGGTCAAACTAAATGACATATCTCCCTCCCCAAGTTCTGCTATCTGAATCCCAAGTCCTTTTAATGCCATTTCACAGATGAGCCTGTTTGTGTTCATTAATATTCCTCCAATCAATCAGCTGTCTACTAAGTGATTCTTCATTTTACTCCATCCTTTGTTTCAGCTATTTAACAAACTGGCCACTTTGTTGTAGCTTACAATGAAGAGTAATTTTATCAAAAGGTATTGTTGGTTCTACCTTTTATTGCAGCTGGCATTAGCTGTTCAAAGGGACCTTCAGCTGGCATTATTCTCCTAACCTCCCCCTTTCTGAAGGAAGACAAAAAACAGATATCACTTAAAAAATGTGCTGAATGACTGACTGGCATGTAGATACTAGTATGCAAAGCACAGAGAGAGGAATAAATGACATTGACCCAAGTTCAAGAGTACTGCTGTAAGTGACATACAGTAGCCATTGAAATCATCTTTCCTAAGGTTTTTTTTTTCAGTTATAGAGCTTTTCTGTGTTACTTCTCATTCCTAGAAAACTAACCTATTATCTGGCATTGGAACAAGTCTGGAAGAGGTAGAGATAAACTCATTTAATTAATCCATCATTAGCATATTATCAAGACCATGACTTGAAAACCAGTGATTTAGATTCAATCCTTTGCTGTATCTCAACCAAGTTGGATGCTCAACATCAGATTTTAATAGTAAATTCATTCAAACAGTTATTCACCTAATTTTTATGTGTTTTTCAAATCAAAATCACAAATGCAAAGCAAAACCCAAATAATTCCTCTTCCTATACAGTATTTTTTTTCATATAACTCAGATCTGAAAGTGGAAGAAAGTAGAATTATGAGTCATTAACTCCCTCAAAGTCACACTTCCCAAAGTTATTTTAAGTTTTGCCCCTACCAATTATGTGACCTTGAGTAAATCACTCTATGTCTCTGAACCTTCATGTTCCTCAGCTATGCAATAAGGTAACTGGACCAAGGTGCTTTCTACAGTTCATTCTAACAAAAAGTTTTGAGAAGCTATGATTATGTGACCCTGGTTTGAAGTTCTGGCCCTTGACCATTTTCTAATTTGTCCTGCCTTGAACAATCTCCTTTGTTCAACATGTAACAGAGATATAATAATTTTTGTTAAATTTAAATAGCCTTCATCATCCTCTTCTTTTTCTTATCTGCACAATTAGATTGTATTAATTATTGTAAATTGGATAGTAAAAACAATTGCCTTATTTTTTTCTACTACTAGGTCCTAGAACAGGGCCCTTTTTATAGAAAGTTCATGATACACAATAAATGTGTTTTGAGGATGATGATATTTAAGTGTGGTCTTTCTCTAATTCTCATAAATTTATTTTAAATAGATAGGAAAGGAGGTCACTAACAATTTATATTCCTGCAAATATCTTTTTATATTGATTTTTCTAATAATTTTCATAATTTTATTATTTTGACCCCAAAATAAATTTCCTCTATATAGACTTGAACTCCTTCCATTTCTTTCCCTATCTTAGTCCTCTTTGTCCCATTTTTCTCTATGAGATCCATAATAATGGAAAACTGGTTGTTTTTTTACTTAAACACCCACACAAGAAAAAACAAGTGGATAAAGAATATTTCTTGGAGAGTATCAAATAGGGTTTATGTTTATGTAGACACACACTTACGTACCCATATATGAATATAAGTGTATGTGAGTGTGCACAAACAAGTGCCAGATAGAAACTACTAATAGACAATTATCTGAGAAGAAATAAATAGAAAAGGAGTAGACTAGATGCCTTTTGGCAAACTAAAATGCCTTTGAAAGTTTCCATTTTTCCCTTTAAACAAGAGACTACCTTTAAAAATATAATTTTCTATTAGAAATATTATATTACAAAGTTATAAAATACTGCTATCTTTGAGAAATTAAAAATATCACTAAACAACCAATACAATGACTTGGTTCATATAAGCAAGCAGTAGGACATTACAAATAAGATTCAATTAAAAAACATTATAAAGGATATTACTAAAGAATTCTATGTTAAAAACAAAAAAGTTATTCAATAAAAGAACCACATTCTGTCCATTTACTAGTACTTGAAACATTTCTAACTCATCTGGCCCTGCTAAAATCTGGGTTCCACTGCTATAACCTTCAAGAACCCAGAGTCACCTCTACAGCAATATGAGTTATCATCATGACATGCTAGTGGAGGAAAAAAGTAATTAAACATATTTAATTACTTTAATTAAGACCTCACATTGATTCCATGTATCATTGCAAGAAATATTGGCCCAACTATGGATCCCCGCTATGAAATTAAAATGTGTCACTAAAGGTTATCATCCTATACTTATTTCTATGCCGTTAGGAGATTCTGAGAGTAAATTCATTCATTCATTTATTCAAGAAGCATATTTTTCATGTCTTCTATTTGTGAAGAAAAAGCAATTCATGACCCCTGAATTTTTATAGCTGTGTCTTCTATATCTTTGTCATTCTTGAAGATATCATGAACATTCTTAGCACAATTCTTTATTTCCCTTGACCTGAAATCTTCTCCCCTCTCTTCTTTCTTGTCCTTTCAATTTTTCTATCTCAAGATATATTCACCAAATGCTTTACCTCATTGCCCCAACCCACCATGTCACTACTTTGATGTAGTACTTATTGTCAGTACCATATATTATATTTGCATTGGCTTACATTGTGTTTATTTTGTTCATTTTTCTGACTTTTAATGTTAATTCTTGTTTGAACTCTATGTAGCCATATCCTGATCAAAGTACCTTGTGTACAAAAGATGTTCAATAAATGCTTAATGATCATGATCATTCATTATTCAGGTATCTATAATTCATTTCAGCTAAGTTTTACTGATGTACTTCAATCTCTATTCTGAGCTCCATATTTTATTGTAATTAATATTATACATTTACAGACTAGTTTAAATATACTATGCTACATTTCTCTCTCTACCATTGTTATACAGCTAGACATTTGAAATTAAAATATGGTTGCCAAACTTCATTATCCTAAAATGCTGTGAAAAAAAAGTGGAATAAGAAATATGGCTTTTGATGAAGGAGAAAATAAGAAGTATAACAAGCATTTCTCAAGCTCAGTTTCAAATAAATATGTGAAAATTAGATTTAGCTATCTCCTGATTGTAACAATGAAGGTACTTACTTAGATCTTCATTTACAGTAAAGCTAGAATTGTAAGCTACAATCTATTTTTAGATTTTAACTACAAAAATGTGTTAAGTAACTACAAAAGGTGAACTTACCAAAAGAGGTGTTAAGTAACCCAAAAAGATATAGTCTAACCAGAGAAAGTGAGAACTAAAGAATGTACAGTCCTGGAGAAAATCTAACCAAAGAAGGTGAGAACTAAAGAATGGGCAGTCCTGGTGAAAATCTAACCAAAGCAGGTGAGAACTAAAGAATGGGCAGTCCTGGAGAAAAGCATCTGCTGTGATTGGTGGATGTGAAATTTAGGGGAGGTGACACAAGAGAAAAAGATCTTTAAAAAGAGGACCAAAAGGCAGAAGGAGATTCATTCACATCATTCAGATTCAGAGAATTCATTTGGATTCAGATATTTGGACAGTCCTTTAGACATTTGGGCACTGACTTGGAGGAATGACTGGAAGACAGACCCTTGAGGAGCGACCGGAAAGCAGACACCCAGACTTCTTTTAGACTGTCACTGTTGGTGAGTGAAAAGCTGACTTAGTGACACCACCTTCCTGGAGGTGTGAAACCTCCAGGAAAGGCCCATTGTCTTGAGCCTCTCTTCCCCTAATGGGGCTTAGAAATTCTAACTGATCTCTCTCTCTCTCTCTCTCTCTCTCTCTCTCTCTCTCTCTCTCTCTCTCTCTCTCTCTCTCTCTCTCTCTCTCTCTCTCTCTCTCTCTCTCTCTCTCTCTCTCTCTCTCTCTCTCTCTCTCTCTCATTAATATCTTCCTTCTATTGTAAACAAACTACCATAAATTCCATTTACTTTAGCAATTCATTTTGGGATTTATAAATTAAATCCCTACTAACCACCTAATAATATATTTCAGAGTTCAACCACAAAAAAATTTTTAACAAATATTAAACATGATAATTATTATTCATTTTGTTCACTTTAAACTTTATCCTTTTAATTACTTCAGCTAGAAATAGACCTGGAAAAGTTGTTATCATGCTACTATTCTCTTGTATTCAATGCTTTACAGATTATTAGAGAGGTATATAAAATAACTACAGTATTAAGATGTAAACTCATCTTCTGTATGCTCACGAAACCTTTTTGTGACAATTCAAGTAATATATAGGATGGCAGTGATGGCAATGTACCTTATCCTATACCCACATGACATTTATTTCCTATGCTAAATCTATATTTTGAAAGCTTTTCATTCCATGGAACTAGAAAATCATGAATGTTTGTTATGAAAATAGTTATTTTTCAATTTTACTCATTAATTATTTTGGATTAAGTCAGAACAATTATAGGCAACAGTAGTTTCTGTGATGATGGTTCAGTTTTGAGATAGCCTCTGTTGGTCTCTCATCAATATTTTGAGACCTATCTATTGTACAGGGACTCGTAAACTATTATTCATATGTACTGTATATTATTCACATGTATATTCATAAACTATGTCAAGCTTACATTTTATTATTATGGACACTGAGCTATCTTACTAGGTATTAGATAGCTGGTAATTTTTTTAAGCCTACAGTGATGTTTTTCTGACTTTCTTTGAATAAGATACAAAGTCTGCTCTCCTTAAGAATATTTTTTCTGTAATTTCTGGTAGCAGAGACTTTGTTCTAAAGGTTCATAATACAGCTCTCTATTTGCACAAATAAATTTGTGACAGCAATTTTTTAGCTAAAATCTCATTGGTTAGTTGAGTTTATATGGATGTTTTTCATGAAAGTGTTTTAATACTAATCATAAGCCTTAATTTTTTCATAGGTTTTATCCAAAGCTGAAATATTTTTTAATTCTACAAATTTAATTATCTGTCTATTCTGAAATTATTTCTGTATGACTCTATTTGATCTACTAGTATTTAATTTGTTTTTATCATCTTCATTTTCATCATTGTCTCTTCTAATTCAATAAATTTAAGAAAGAGATTATTTTGAGACAAGTTGCTATCCTGATATTGTTCTTTATATTGAGTATTCTTTGGACTATTATTTCTGTCATGTCTGACTCTTCATCACTCTATCTGAGGTTTTCTTGATAAGTATGCTTTAATGTTTTGCTATTTCATTCTTTGTATTATTTTAGAGATGAGGAACTGAGGCAAACAGTGTTAAGTGACTTGTCTGGAGTCACATAACTAACAATTGTCTGAGCTGGACTTGAACTCATAAAGTTAAGTACTCATGATTCCAACCATAGGGCTCTATCTACTGTACCACCTAGCTAGATTATGGTACTACTATATAAAATTGGAGAAATTTGTACTTGCATAAAAACATTAGTATATAAACTTATCTTCCAGACTCATTGAAAACATATTTGACACAACTTTATCTTACAAGGTGACAAGGACAATATGTATATCTTCCTATTGTCACTTAATTTTTATCTCCTCTATTTTGTCTCTATGTTTTGAAGACATCTCATAGAGTAATTAAAATACTTTACAAGGTGACAGCTATAAAAATGCTATTCTTAAGGATTTAAAGATCAGTTCTATTTCCAAGTGATTTTAGGTGACAGTTTCAATTTAAACAATGATCTAGTTTGATTAAATTTTATTGGTTGAATTATCTAGGATTTTTCAGGCATGTTTTTCTAAGAAGATTTGCCATCCATCAGTTCATTAAATATAGAAACTTTCTTTTCTATAAATCTGGTCATAGCAGATCACACTGAGCTAAGTAGATTTAGTCTAAAAGTTTTTAGTCTAAAGCAATAAGCTATATACTTTCTACCATTTCATATATATATATATGTATGTATATATGGGTGTGTGTGTATAAATATATAATTTCTCTTAAAGAATAATCCTTTCATAATATCTGGTGCTAATGACCAAACCTTGAATTGTTATCATAAACCAATCTATCCTTTTATAAAAACAAGTCAGGAGGAATGTCATATGTTCTGTGCTCCTTCCTGACATATTTTTGGTAGATTTCATTCTACCACCCATATCACCATATCATATCACCCCTTTTAATTTCATTTCTGGACCTGAGCTATTTCATAGCTTCCACAGCTATAACAATTACATTCAATAAATTCAATGGCATATATTTTGTTTTATCCCAAACTATTGTTCAGTGAAGAGATGTCTGCTTGTTCCAAAAGTAATTCTATGGATTTTTAAAAATCTCTTAATATTACTCTAAAAATATCTAATCCTGGGAATATGATCTAGAATTTCTCCTTACTTTGAGATTCCATTTAATCACTATATTTAAGTGGCTAGAATACACTGTGAAGGCCCATCCTCATAATTTTGAAGATACAGAACAATTTAATAGGAGGGAAAGAGACAGGACCAGGAGGACTCTCTATGTCAGGCAAGCAGCATGCACAGTTAATCCTTGAAAATTTCATATCTACATATGTTGATATGCTCATTTAGTGTAGCTTCAAATCCAGAAAGGCAAATAAGGAAGAATGCTTTTGTTATATATTTTATTTAAGTTGTTTCATGAACATTTAACTATGTTGCCAAGCTGCATTAGGGTACAAGTATGTACCAAACAACTGGAAAGTAAATCTATGATGACTCCTTGGTAAAGGACAAGCAAAATCTATGTCATTGGTAGGACTATTCCATTGCCTTCAGTACAGATAATAAAAGGTTTAGGAGGCTGCTCCTGCCCAGGAATCTAATGACAAACTAAACCCATATCTAAATATTCTTTCCTTTTCTTCTAGATGTCCCTTTTTTCAAAATTTCCATGTAAATATATTTTAGCATACAATTATGTTGTATAATTAGAAGGTGAATATGATATGCTTTATATGCAGGCATATGTGGTTTTCTTTGAAGGAAAAACATATCAATAATAAAAGGCATTCTTTTATATAAAGACGAAGTTGTTTGTAGCCTCCTTAATTGAAAATATACACACATCCTTATTTGTATCTGTACCATCTACATTTGGGAAAATGAATTTTACTTGTATTGATGTCTATCTCTCTGTTGATCTACACTGTCAGTAGAATCATTTTTATGGAGAGATAACCTTTAAAGTGTCATCTTTTTTCCAAAGGATAATGGCCCAGAAAGCTGTCTGTGCATGGGTTAGGTAATTCTTTGAATTCAATCACTTTGCAGAAGATGCAATCTTTGCTCCTCTTAGGAGAGGTGATAAATCAGAGTTTTATTACTTGTAAAATACCTTATGCTTAAGTCACTGTGGTAAAAAAAAAAAGAACAAGAAGAAAATGAAGAAGAAGAAGAAGAAATGTTGCTCAATTCCTTTTTGGATTCCTGCTCAAATATTAGAATACATTTTCTTCAGAGTACTAAATCTTTTAAATAAATATTGATAGAAGACTTTGCTTTATATGGAAATACTCACCGAATGGGAAAATATAAAAATATTTATTGGTATATAAAGATATTTTTGTCCTTTCAAGTTACCCACATATTTTAGGGCTCTATCATTAATGAAAAAGAGGAGTTGTTTACATATTTTCATCAATTGAGATGAAAATACTCTCATTTGACATTTTGGGAAAAGTACTTACTTTGTAACAGGAACTGAGATGACTTGGAGAAAAAGCCACTGACTACAATAATGCACGTAGAGTCTCACAAACCAGACGAAAGCTAGCAGTAAGATAATACACCAGAAGCTATAGTTTTGCCATTCTGCTACTTGGAGCTCCGTCATAATCACCATCTGCAGAAAACGGACTTGCTTGAAGAGTCTTCTGATGTGTGTCACTTGGAAAATCGAAGAGGAACTGATAATATTCAAAGAAGCAACATCAGGAAACTTCTAGATATGACATAGAAGTAAACAGTATGTTTGGGAATAGCAGGAGGAGTGGGAGGAGGGTGGTTCATATTTGTTTCTTAGTTGTTTGAGTCAAAAGATTTGGTAAATTCTATTGATTTAATTAATATTGATCTAATTAATTTAATAATTGATAATATCAAAAACAAGGCTATCCATTCCTTACATTTAATTATTTAAATTTAGGTTATTTAAGTCATTACTAATGTTTCTATTAACATACATAATTCCATTTCATTTGTTACTTAATTATTTTAAATTGTTTTAGATTATTTTAAGATATTCTTTACTTAGGTACATAAAGTTGTCCTCTCAATAACTAACGTACTAATACTAAATAAATAGCCTCTTTAGAGAAGAATAAGATGAAAAAAGAAAGGGCAGAACATTATCCACAATGCTTTACTGGTAGGGTAATTGATGCAAAGGAGGTTTAAGGGACTTGCCAATAAATAAATCAAGACTCTTGTTTAGAAAAAGAACTCAGATGCCTTAGATATACTTTACAAACTTACATAAAAAGACTTTGAATAACTCAAATGGATTACTCTTTCTCTGGCCCCTAAAAACCACCAAAAATTACGAACTCAAATAGCTCCAAGTAACTGAAACCCTTTGGTATAAAATGCCAGTTTCCATCTTAGCATCCATGCGCACTCCTATTTCTGATCATGAGAGAGGCATTTTAAAGTACTTCCTATTTGTCAAACACCACATCAGGTGTTGGGCATACAAAGACAAATAAAAAACAATTCTTTCCCTGAAGGAACTTAGATTTTCCTGGTAAAAGAAAAAAAAACACCATGTGCAAAAATCAGTCATAACTTTTTGAAGTTGATGAGTCAATATCTTAATTCTTAATAATATAATAATACTGACTGGATGGCACTGAACTAGGCCCAGGGTGCACCATCATTGGCCCCATATGACTTCTGGCTATACTTTTCCAAAGGTGAATAGCGGTATCTTGCAAAAAGTCAGATGCCATTGCTGTTGTCCACATGTTTTTCAATTAAACAAATGAGTAATGGCTAAACAGGAAACAGGCACCCATGAGGCTTTGGTTTATACATATTAATACATTCAAAGATCTCAAGCCTCTTATACAACAGCACAAAAAGCTAACAGCATTTACCATCATGTCAAATAAAACCCAGAACTTCTTAGACTGCTGAAGTGAAGTATTCCATTCTATGTGTGATCTCTTCTTCAGTTAATTATTCCAGCATAGCTAGGCCTCTTCAAAGGCCAGGGAAAATCAAATGCAGATTTAGCATTATTTTGTTTGAAAGAAACTGGAAAATCTTTGATGACGCAAAACAGAAAAGACAGTAGCTTCTTTAACCTTTAAAAACTTCTAGCCCCTCACTTCCTATCTATTGATTTGAATGACTAAGCAGTTCAAATTTTTAAGTCTTGAAACTATAATTATAACATGCTACTGCCCTTAGTTTATGTTCTAAAATGTTTTCAAGGCTCAGATACAGAAGAATAGGTCCCAGATCTAAGCTCTCATTGTATGAGGATTTTCTAGATAAGGAAGCTCCCTTTTCAAGAACAGGTTAATATATTTTCTGCAACTTATATGGTCTTAAAATGCTTCCTAGATCAGCTGTATCAGCGCCCTTTAAACCATAAGTAAGAATCCCAGAAGACGACATATTGATTGAGTCTTAAAATTTAATATTACCTATATTTTATTATATTTTTATTTATTTTGTTAAATATTTCCCAATTACATCTTAATCTAGTTCAGTAGCACTCAGGGAGTACTGTGGGTCATGTTTTTGACATCTCTGGCCTAGAGCACTGAGATGATAAGTGATTTGTCCAAGATCACACAGATATTATATATCAGAAGTGGGAATTGAACCATCTTCCTAGTTTCAGGAACATCTCTCAATACACTATTTAATGTTGTCTCTCAAATTCAAAAAGGTCTTTTTTTAAGTCAGAAAATATTAATTCCATCTCTACTTTTAACCCTGCTTAATAACATCATATCCATGTTCATGTAAAAAAGTTTCCACATTCATATCTTGTGACTATTTAAAAAATAATGATTGAAATGGCACAGTCTCTCTTTCCAATATAATCATTTTAATTTTTTATATTCAAAATAAAAAAGTTATTCAATTAGTCAAATCATCAGAAAAAGATTTTGGAATTCAAAGAATAAAGCAAAAAAGATTCTTTTTAAAACCAGAGCAAAATACAAGAAAATAATTATTTATTGGATCTTAGCTGAACCAGAAGAAAAGAACAGAATCAAAAGAATTAATAATAAATAATAAAAGAATAAAGACATAAAGAATGAAAAACAATAAAAGAAAAGAAAATCAAGTATTGGATTGGTTTTTAAAAGGTAGTGTGATAAGGAACGCAAGATCATTTCTTTTACCTAGTGTTAAATCCCCAGGAAAAAAATAAAATATTTTCACTTGAAAGAGAAATGTATATTCACAGAAATTTACATTTATGTTTTTTTTTCTCTCTACAGTATAATTTATTTTGAAATGCTATTTGGTTAAAAAAAAAGAGGACAACAACAACTCTATTTGCACATTCCACTCTCTGGTGCTTTGTGTCTCTCTCTCCCCTTGTCTCTAAAAGAAGCACTTTTTTTTTAATGCCATCACCTTGGGAAAAATCTCAGCCATATCCCAACCATTCTTACCTTCATCTGTGATTTTTCTTGGTTATGTATGAAGACTGCTACCATCAAAGAATAATAAATGACCTCTGCCACTGGGGTGTGTAGTATGCATAGTGAGAAGTGATTTGTGGGTTATGAAGAAAGGTGAAGTGCACACAGATCACTGCAAAATCATTGTAAGTCATACAAACAGTCCTTCTATTGCTCTGCTAGAAGACCAGAAAGATATTAGGACAGCTTATAATCAGTTAGTAAATGGAACCTATTTCTCGGAACTTCACCAATATTTCATGTGAAACATACCTACCCCTAAAAAACACCCTGTCTAAAAATCTAAACTATATGAGATTTTTCTGTAATGGCTACAGGAATAGGAAAAAAAGATAAGGGAGATTACTTTAAGAATCTATCAGGAGGGGGCAGCTGAGTGGCTCAGTGTTTTGAGAGTCAGGCCTAGAGACAGAAGGTCCTAGGTTCAAATCTGGCCTCAGACTCTTCCCAACTGTGTGACCTTGGGGAAGTCACTTAACCCCCATTGCGTAGCCCTTACTGTTCTTCTGCCTTGGAGCCAATACACACTGGAAGGTAAGAGTTTTACAAAAAAAAAAAAAAGGAATGCATCAGGAGCCATCTTAAACTGTCTTTTGTTTAGAACATGCACTACTAAAACTTTTCTTGTGATAGAAACCTAATTAGTCAGGCATGGTAGTAGATGTTTACCCTTTAAAAATACACTAATTGTGGGTGATAGTTTAGTTTTCATTTGATTTCTTATGGACCAGAAAATGTTTGAGATATAATAATTTTCTTTTAAATGTAATGGGCTTTCTATATAAACCTTCATTGGGAACAGAGGCAAGGGAGTAGATAGAATGCTAGGCTTGGAATTATGAAGACCTGATGGAATTCTCATTTTGCCTCAGACACTAAATACCTGTAAGAAGTGAATCTAGGTAGCCCTTTCATGTACCCTTTCCAGGATCATTTTTGTCATCTTTTTCATTAGGATAATAATAGAACATGCTCCACAGGGTTGTTGTGAGAATTAAACAAGAGAATATATTTAAAGTATTTTGTAAACTTTAAATTGCATTCAATATTATTTTTATCAACTTATTCTCTGTATATTAAAAGCATCTACCAATATAGAGAACTATGGTTGGAAAAAATCATACCAACTGCAATTAGTAGTTTTATTTCTTTTCCTAGATTGTTTTTCTCTCCCCTTTATTGAAAGGGAAAAGATGGCAGAATAGGGAAGGATGTATGTGGAAATTATTATCATTTAAAAACTAAATGCATGAATAAATCTTTTCATGAATGTTGAGGTCTAGATATTGTCCAGTTAACATGTATTCAATAGACATAGAATAGGAGTTTCACAGAGTCTGGAAACAACTCCTTTCTGGAATCAGTGATGGCAAAATTATTTTTATACTACTACTAAAATGTTTCAGTTTTTAATAAGAAAAATATTGATGGATATGACCATGCAAACAAGATTTCTCTGTGAGGATGTGAGTATATTGGGACCTTACTACTTTTTAAGAGTAAAAGAATCATGGTCATCTACATCTATTTGCATATGCACATCCTCACTCTAACTCTCAGTAATCCTATCATTACTATTAAAATAGCCTCTCAATATTCTCATCAATTATCAAGGAGATTCTTCCATCAAGAAATCAACAATTGTAGCTAACTTTAAGCATAGTAGTACAGGCTAAGAATGTGTAAGACTTTTTTGGGGGAACAGGAACTATGAAAGAATTTTATACTTGGCTGATATGATAATTGGAAAGGAAAGAGAGCAAAGGATAGGGAGGATTGTTTGATTGGCTATTCCATCTCCTTCTTAAAGTAGAAATACTCCCTCCAGAGGAATATTGTCTTTGATAATATTGTCCTATTAACACAAAACAGTAAAACCTTACCTGCTTATAGTTGTGCAGAGACAATTCTGAACCTTTGCTCCCTGCGCTGTTGCATAAGACAATTTTCCAGAAGCCAAAATTCCTCTCCCAAAAGGCTTCTTTGTAAAATTCTTCCAGGACAGAATTGTAGACTATTTTGAGATTTGTGGTAACTTATCATAACTTAAAATCTGTCAAACAAACTATGTGGAGTACTGGAACAAAAATCTTTACTCAAAGTCAAGTATCTGAGTTATTTTCAGCTTTAATACTGTCCTGGCTGTGTCATACTAGACAAATCATTCTGGCTCAATAAGTCTCTATTTTTTTCATTTGTAAAAAAATGTTAATTTTCTAACCTATTTACAAGGAAGGAAAGAAGGAAGAACATTTATAAGCTCTATAGGGGAGAATGGGGAGGCAGAGTCAAGATGGTAGAGAATTTATACACTTGCACCTGATCTCTACCAAATTACTCTCCAAAAAACCATGACAAAATACCCCAAAATAAATTCTGGAGCATCATAACCTATAAAAAATATGTCATCAAAGAAAACTGCCCTGATATTCTAGAAACAGAGGGTGAAATAGAAATTAAATGAATCCACCAATAATCTCCTGAAAGAGAACCTAAAAGGATGACTCTCATGTATATTATAGAAAAATTCCAGAACTTACAGGTCAAAGAGAAAATATTGCAAGCAGCAAAAAAGAAACAATTCAAATACATGAATCCACAATCAGAATAACAAAAGATTTAGCAGCTTCTACATTAAAGTCCAAAAGGACTTCAAATATAATATTCTAAAGGGCAAAGAAACTAGAACTTAAGCCAAAAAAAAATACTTACTTTGGAAAACTGAGCATAATTCTATAGGGGGGACATTTCCCTATTCAATGAAACAGAGGACATTCAAGTACTCCCAATGAAAAGACCAGGGAAGAATGGAAAATCTGACTCTTAATATAAGATACAAAAGGAGCATAAAAAGGTAAACAGGAAATAGAAATCAGAAGACATTCAATACGGTTATAAACTGTGAATGGGAGGATCATTAGTATAACTCCTAAGAGTTTTATCATTATTAGAGCAGTTTAAAGTATAATAAATAGATAGAGGGCAAGAGTGTGAATTGAATATGCTAGAATAAAGTCTAAAAAATCCAAGAAATAAAATTACAAGGTGAGAAAGAAGAGTTCTTTGGGAGAAGAGAGAAGTGAGAAATAAAATGGGATAAATTACCTCACATGAAAGAGTTTTGTTTTGTTTGTTTTTGTTTTTATTTACAGTGGAAAGGAAGATAAAGGTGGGAGGGAGGTTGGGAGGTGAGCACATGAATGTTACTCTCATCAGAATTGGCCAATTCACTAAACACACAGAAACTAAACAGAGAGAAATTTGATAAAGGTTAATATACAGTAATAATAATGGTGAAAATATTAGTCTCTAATAAAAGCCTCTTTTCTTAAATTCATTTAGAAATGTCAGATGTATAGGAATAAGTGGTCAAGGAATATGGCCAGGCAGTTTGCAGACAAAGTAATTAAAGCTTCCTACAGTCATACAAAAAATGCTCAAAATAACTATTATTTAATGAAATACGAATTAAAATAATTCACCCCACACCTCTCAGATTGGCTAGGGAAATGACAAAACTTAAAGAAAATGTGGGAAAAAATGAGACACTAATGCAATGTTGGAGGAGTTGTGAACTGATTCAACCCTTCTGGATAGTCATTTGACCCAACAAAACTGTAACCATTATTAGATTTTTATGCCAAGGAAATAAAAACAAAAAAGGAAGTACTTATGAGCACAAAAATACTTAAAACATCTCTTTTTGAGGGGGCAATGAAATATAAAATAATGAACACTCATCAACTGGGGAGTGGCTAAGATATAGTATATAATTTTAATGGAATTCTCTTGTAATGTAAGAAACGATAAGAAGGGGGAACTTATAAAAACCTGGAAGGACTTGCATGACATGGAGCAAAGAAAAGTGAGTAAAACCAGGAGAACATTGCACATAGTGACAGGAATAATATACAATGAACAACTATTAATAAATTAGCTATTCTCAACAGTACAATGATACAAAAAAATCTCAAAAGACTTCTTAAAAATGTCATCTACTTCCAAAGATAAAAAATGATGGAGTCTGAATCTAGATGAAAGCAAACTTTTTTTTTCACTTTCCTAATTTTTTGTTTGAGTCTCCTTCCACAAAAAGTTTAATACGTAAAATGTGTTACATGATTGTATATGTAAAATTTATATCAGATTGCTTACTATCTCAGCAGAGACAGTGGAGGGAGAGAAAAAATTCAAGACTCAAAATTATTACAGCAGAAAGTTTTGTTGACTACTGCTCCTGCTGCTTTCCTATTTAGGGAAAAACAAGGTACCCAAAAGAAGGTACAGAACTTCTCTTTGTATTAATAATATAATGAAAATAGCTAAGGGAAAAATATTCAATTATCACTTTGCTTTGATTTCTCTGGCAAAAAAGAAAAGATGTTGTTTGGAATAGTAGGGACAAAATGAAAGTAGCTAATAGAAAGCTATAATCTAAGACAAATAAGAAGTTAGTAAGAAAGCAACTTGCTATACTTTTGAGTTCAAGTCATCATTCCCTTCAAAATCCACATCTCAGGATAATGGGAGAAGTGATAGATATGATTGCTGAGTTCCAGTTAATGATCTATGAATGTTAATCAGTTGGTTGCTTCAAGATTTAAAGAATTAAAAATGCTTTAGGTAAAAGAAAAATTTAGATCATTTCAGAATCAATTAAGTTAACCTATTACCCATTTTCTTGTGTTAAAGATATGAGTATCTTTTTAGTGAGCAAAGGTTATTATGGCTCTTTTCTAAATCCTTTGAGAATTTATCATTCCTGATGAGGTTTTTCAAGTTAGAAATTTAAGAAGTAGCATGAAGTTCATAAGCAATGAGTAGATGAAAAACTGGAGACATCATTCCTTATAGAAATAAATTCATCAATGTGAGTTGCTTATTGATAAGATAAATAGCATAAACCCCATCATGTGAAAAATTTATAAAATTATGGATCATTTACATGATGTAGATAAGCTTGTGACCTTAGTTTGAATCTATAAAAATAATTTCACTGTAGATTAATTAATATAAATAAATTAAAGCTAACATGACATACTTATTTAAACTTATATATTAATTATTAAAATACTTCAAATTTGCTCTTATTTTTATTCATTTTTTAGTTCTGTGAGGAATTTTTAAAATTTCAACAATATACCTCTTTCTTCCTTTCTACTTGGAAAATGTATTATAAAAAACTAGTGTCTTACACTTTCATTCTTTGAAAAACTTAGTGAAAATTTATACCTCAAAAGGGCTCATCATAATAATACTTTTCAAATAACTCTCTCTCCTTTATCCCCAAATGAGAACTCCTCTGCCCACTGGACTATGATAATTTTAATATAACATTAAAAATGAATGTTTAATAATAACATTCCATCATTCAATGTATGAATTCACTGACTCAAATCAAATTAAAGAATCCTCAAATGCTGCCTTATACATATTAGGATATGATTACCTCTACTGACATGGTAAAAATTCCCATTTCAAAGCATCTAGTTTGGATGGGTAAATGTTCCAAAGAGGAAGCAGGAAATAAAGCTTGTAAAACCTGTGGAAACAAATTCTGATAATATTGCATTAGGCTTTTCTACTGTGGGTTTCTAAGTGAATGAAAGAGTATTCTAGGCAAATCTGTTTTATGAGGATTGATATATATATTTGATTTAGGAAGCAAAATAACTTTGAGTGTAAACTTGCAAAACAAAGTCTTCCCTTGAGTAAAAGGTGACTAAAGCCCTAAATCCAAAGCTTCTTTGCAAAACCCTTATCTTTTATTCAGTGTTTGGATGTATATTTCTGTTTTAGGAACATTCATTTTACCATTTATAATAAGATTTTTCAACAGAACATTCATTGTAATGAATACTAGACACAGTATTAGAATGCATTGATTCTTTCAAAGGAAATTCTCTTAGAGAATTGGAACAGATGTTATGGAGACAATGTTTATTATACTAGAAATGTACTGTAAGAGAGTTGAGGACAACTATTTTTCCCTTTCTGAGCAAGGGAATTGGGATGGGAAGGAGAAATTCCTAAAATCTGCTCTTAGCTTGACACCAACTTCCTCTCTAGCTTTAGGCAAGTCACTTAACCCCTCAGCTAATCTATCAGAGGGGAAAACAATCTTTAACTTACAAGGATTTGCCTAGATTAATTAGTTAATGTGTTTACAAAGCATTTTATAGATGAAAATAGCTGCATAACTTAGAAATAGAATTAATAATGCTAACTATAATCATAACTTTAGAAGCATTTAACTTTGACAAAACTTTGAGTTTTACAATTACATATCAATTGATAATACGTTAAGTGGGCATGCAAAGTATCTGTCTTTATGGATCACCTTCTCAGCCTATACATAATTTATAGTCACAGAAATTTTAAAGTAAGAAAGAGTAAAGTTTTGTAATGGATCTAGACATATCTAAGATAAAGTCAAGTGGCATAACTTTGTTTAATCTAATTTTAAATCTACTATAAAATCAGGGAAAGTGGAGACATAGGGAGGGGTCTCTCTTTATGGAAGCAGATAAAATTTCCCCTCTTCAGTTGTAAAATTACATTGAGATCCATTCCAATTCAACAAGCAACAATCAATTTACTAAATGTGTGTAATTTACATTTCTGGATGCTAGGTATTAGGAAAGAATGAAAGGAAAAAAGGAAGAAAGAAAGAGAGAAAAAATGAAGGGAGGGAGAGAGAGTGAGAGAGACAGAGACAGAGTCAGAGAGAGAGAGAGACAGAGAGCCAGAGAGAAACAAACAAACAAAAATAATCCCCTACTTTAAAGAGATTATAGCTATCGGAGAAAATGCACAGTTGACCAGAGTGTTGGTGAATATCATCATCATCAACATCTGATACAGGTTGTAGAAGACATAACATGGTTACAAATTTTGAGGAATAAAGATGATTCTTCAAAGTAAGAGGAGATGATATAGCATTCATGCACTTAGTGAACCATGGGAAAATGTGCAGTCTCTTGTGTTGTTTTATTTTTTGTTTTGTTTTCAAATAGCTTGCTTTAGATGTGTGGTATTTATCTTGTGTTACTGAATAAGGGATGAAGACCCTATTCAATTTAACTGAGTTAAATTCAGTCAAGTTTTATTAAGTAGTTAAAAATTGGTACTCAATGGTTTCAAAACTCATTGACTTTATATTTGAAGAATTTTGATGAGAAAAATTGTCACATATTCAACTTTTGATTGGCACTACAAAATGCTTTCTATAACTTGTTGGTATTGTGATCTCAGAAAGTATCTTCCTACTCCAGATGAAATAAAGGGTCGAGTGTTCAGAGCCTAAAGAAGCGGTCAAAACTGTGAAGCTGCAGGGACTTCAAATGAAGCAGCAACAGCTAATGGAGGGGAGTTTTCTTCAGATGAGGAGGATGTCCCCATTTCATTAATCAAGGAAATGTGTGCAAAATAGGTACAAATGCAAAACTACAGAGAAATATAACCCTGATGAAGTTTTAACAAGCAGAATAATAAATTTATTAAATGACTAGACCATTTTTAGCTTTAGAGAAATTGTGAAACAGAGACAAAAACAATCATTGGATTGTTCCTTGTGCAGCTTATACATCGTGTATCTCAATCAAGATTCATTGCTGATGAGGGACAGAAAAGAGAAAGGGAAAGAACTCCAGAAGGGGCAGTTGTCCTCAGATGTTATGGAAAGGGAATTCTCTTCCAAATAATAACATTTCTCCTCCTCATCATCTGTTTAGGCCATGAAAAACTCTCAATAGAGGTAAGGCTAATTTAAAATAATTTATTTAATATAATTATTATTTTAATTTATATATGTATTATTAATGTTCATTTATTAAAAGACAATTCAATTAATGCATAAAATACTTTATAAAATCTGGAATTTCTGGGTGTCTGGAATGGATTGAATCAATTTACATTATTCTTTATGGGGAAAATTCATTTTGTACTCAACCTTTTGGATACTCAACCTGACTTCTAGCTTGTATCAATGATGTTTACCAAGGTAACAACACTATACTTATTATAGTAAATGTTGTCAGTATCTATGTTACACAGTTAATAAAAAGTTGGGGGTTCAAATTAAACGTCAGATATTTACTAGCTGTGTGAACCTTGGGAAGTCACTGGACCATGTTTGCCTAAGTTTCCTCATCTGCAAAATGAGCTAGAGAGGAAAATGTCAAACCATTCTAATATCTTTGCAAATAAAACTCCAAATGGGGTCACAAAGAATTAAACCTGACTGAAAAGGAGTTTTCAATAATTAAGTTTTCTTCTTGATGCTTTGTAGTCTTGGTCCTTAAAGAACTTATTTTACTT
Source organism: Monodelphis domestica (assembly GCF_027887165.1). Taxonomy (NCBI): domain Eukaryota; kingdom Metazoa; phylum Chordata; class Mammalia; order Didelphimorphia; family Didelphidae; genus Monodelphis; species Monodelphis domestica. The sequence goes on from NC_077229.1 coordinate 203,145,342, forward strand.
GAAGGGAAGAGAGCTACAATTTAATTTGAAGAAGATGAAGGCTAATAACTAGGGCATCAGGAAAGGTTTCTTCTTAAAAGTGGTATCTGAGTTAAGCAATAAAAGAAACTTAATGATTTAATCTGAGATAAGGACAGTAGGTAAGGAAGGTAGGTATTCCTTGAATGCACAATGACATAACAAGGAATGTAATAGTCTATAGAGGCTTTAAAGGAATATAAGCCTGTAGAGGCTTCCAAGGATGCAAAAACCAGGACTAGATGATAGTACAATTGCTCCAATAAAAGCAGTAGAAATTAGGGAAACAATTATTTACAAATGCAGGAGTAGGATTCAATATTAAAGGTGAAAGGACATTTAAAAAATGAAAGATTGCCCTTTGTAGTTTTTTATGCGTTGCTTCATTTGATGAGTTTGAAAATGAAAAAATGTCTTGAGTGCAAGTATATTCATATCATCCACTACTTAGTAACTCTCGGGGTCTCTATAAAATTAAAGGTTCAACTACAAATTCCTTTGATTCTCATTAAAGGTACTTTGTAACTTGGCTACAATATACTTTCAATTTTATATGTTATACTTCATGACCTCTTTATGAAATCCATGATCTAGTCAAATTAATCTTCTTATTCACACAGCATATGTAAGATTTAAAATACTTGGTGCCATAAACTGTAATAAGTTAAAAGAGCGGGAGCCTTAAATTGTGATAGATATAAGAGAGGGTGAGTAAATTTGACCGCAGAAAATTTCACTACAGTGTCTTGGTTTTTAAATCAAATATAAGGTGGTTGCCAGGGAATATATTCCCAAATTATGAATATGCCCAAGCCAACTGGGTTTTATAGATAATTTAATTAATAATGCATGAGTAATCAAAGAAAGAGAGAGAGAGAGAGAGAGAGAGAGAGAGAGAGAGAGAGAGAGAGAGAGAGAGAGAGAGAGAGAGAAGTATAAGTATGAAGGGCCTTAAGCCAACATGGCCTAGACCTGAGTCTTAAGAGAGAGAAAGAATCAGTCAGTTTTTTATCACTCACCACAAGATTTGTCTTAAGCAAGGATGTCTGGGGAACAGAGTCTCCCCAGAGGGAGCTCTAGCCAGAGTCAGCCTTCCAAGGGACTTCTCAAGAGATTTTCAAAGGGCCTCCTCCAAAAGGATCTATCTCCAAGGATCTAAGGATCTCCAAGCCTCTCCTCCTCAAGAGATTCCTTTTCTTATATAGGGTTTTTTTTCCTATGTCACCTCCCCTAAGTTCTTCCATCTACCAATCACTGTAGATGTTTTCTAAAGTACAGCCCATCTGAATTTCAGCTAAATCGACTAATCTCCTCAGTAAGTCTGAACCAGAGAAAACACTGCTGTGTTGACTAATCCCATCAAGAGAAAACCTGCCTGACCTTTATAGGTACCTAGCATCCCATTGTATCAATTCTAAAAACAGGAATGGCTCAAAGAACTCCTTGCCTTATCATAAGCATGGGTCCAAGTATTTTCATTGTTTAGCAAGGAGTTTTTTCCCTAAAGCAGTCTTAAGTACGGGTGGAGTAGAGGTCCTCCCATTCCTCATCCTGGCGAGTTCTCACATCAAAATGGGGAATGTTTCCAGTAGGGAATTTGTTCCAGTGGAGGATTCCTCAAATGTGGAAATTTTTTAACATTCACAAGTCTGAGAAATTTCAAGATTTACACATATCCATCAATTGTCTCCATATTTTTTCCACTAGCTGTCGACACCCTATGCCTAGAATGCACTTACTCATTCCATACCTCTGTATCATAGAATCTCTAATTTTACACACAGACAGAGTTGAATATGATTGGATGATAGCTAAAAAAATAAATGTAAGGGTGGGAAAGAGGAATGCATTGGAAGAAGGGAGAAGAGGGGAGTAAAGATGGTGGCTTAGAAGCAGCAGAAGTTCAGACCTCTGAAAACTCTTCCTTACTGATCACAAACTGACTGCTCCTAGGAGACTGAAAATCAAACCTAACAATAAGACAGAGCTAAGGAACCCTCCTGCTATCCTCAATCCAAAAGTTAAGCCCCCAAAAAGCCAGAATCTGAGAACACTTGGGTTTAAGGGGAAGGAAGAAAGAAAGTCCCAGGACGCCTCCCCCCACCTAGAGTCTGAAGGGTGTGCATTGCAGGCAGGACTGTGCCAGGTTCAGAGTGTTGAGCACAGGTGTTAGGGAAGGAGCTAGAGAGGGAGTACAGAGCTGGCATCCTGGATAGAGCTATGAAGACCCTCCATATTTCTTTAGTCTTCCAGGAGGTTTTGGCTTCAGGGCACATCCAGCCCAACCCAGCTGAACTTAATCCCATCAAAAGTCTTCAGAGGACAGGAAAGCTCAAATTATAACACCCCTCACCCACAGACTGCAGGGAGAGACGTTCTGTCAAAGCTCCAAGAGGGGAGACTGACAGAAACCCCCAAAACCAAAAAAATGAGAGGAGCAAGAGCACAGACAAATACGGGGAGGAAAGAAGGAAAAATCTGAGCAAACAACAGAAAAAGAAGAAATAAATTACAACAGACAGCTTCTGAACAGGTAACAAGTAAAGAATGAACAAAAGAGAGGGGAAGGGACCAGCAAAGGAAAAATCAGAAATCCCAATGAATTGGATACAGGCTTTGGAAGAACTCAAAAAGAAATTCAAAACACAATTAAGAGAGGCTGAAGACAAATAGTAAAAGAGCTTAAAAACTAAGATAAGTCATCTGGAAAATAGTGTCTTGAAAGCCAAAATCAACCAGCATTAAAATGAGACAAAGGAGATGAAAGATGAGTTAGAGAGAATGAAAGATGACCTCCAAAGAAAATCAGGCCAGAATGAGAAAGATGACCAAAAAGCCAGGGATGAAATCCAGTCTTTAAGAACCAGAATACAACAATGAATTAAGTGACCTCACAAGGCAGAAGGACACTATAAAAAAAAAGAATGAAAAAAATTGAGGAAAATATGAAACATCTCATTCAAAAAACAGAAGACTTAGAAAATCATTTGAGGAGAGACAATTTAAGAATCATTTAGCCAAAGTCAAGAATTATCAGACCAAAGAAAAGATATCACAAGTTGACAAGAAAAACTCATTCAGATACCAAGGAACCAAAGTGAGGATAACTCAGGATCTGACTGCATCTACAACGAAGGACCAAGAAACATGGAATATGAAATTCAAGAAAGCAAGGGAACTAGGTCTACAATCAAGAATCAACTACCCAGTAAAACTGACTATATTCTTATAGGGGAAAGTATGGTCATTCAACAAAATATAAGAATTCCAAGAATTTGTAAAGAAAAGACCAGACCTGAACAGAAAATTTGATCTCCAAACACAGAACTCAAGAAAACTATCAAAAACTAATTAAAAAGAGAGAAAAAAGAAAAAAAATTAAAAAACCTTTTTTTAAGAGACTCAATAAGTTAAAATGATATGTATCCCTATAAGAAAAGAGGTCATTGGTAACTCTTAAAAACTGTTGTTATCACCTGGGCAGCTAGAAGAAATACACTTAGAGGGAACAGTGACATACTGTATAGGATGAAATAACAAGACATAAATAAGTATATAGATATATGTATGCATAAATACATATACATGTCTGTATATATATATATATATATAAACACACACACACACAACTAGAACTAAAAAGAGAGGTTAACACTAAAAGAAATGGAAAAAGAAACAAAAGGGGGTAAATTTATATGTCACAAAGAAGCTCATGGCAAGAGGAAAGAGAACATCAATACACAGGAAGGGTAAAGAGGTTGGAGACAGAAAATATTCAACTCTTACATGCATTAAAATTGACCCAAAGTGCTAAAAGGAATAATAAAGTGGAGGAATTCCATGTGAACTGGAACAACCTCCAGGAAGTGATGCAGAGCGAAAGGAGCAGAACCAGGAAAACATTATACACAGAGACTGATACATTGTGGTACAATCGAAGGTGATGGACTTCTCCATAAGTATCAATGCAATTTCCCTGAACAATCTGCAGGGATCTAAAAAAACATACTACCCACAAGCAGAGGATAAACTGTGGGAGTAAAAACACTGCTGAAAAGCAACTGCTTGGCCACAGGGTTGGAGGAGATAAGACTGAGGAGAGACTCTAAATGAACACTATAATGCAAACTCCAACAACAGGGAAATGGGTTCGAGTCAAGAACACATGTGATAACCAGTGGAATCATGCGTCGGCTATGGGAGAGGGAAAGGCGGGGGGGGGGGGGGGGAAGGGGAGGAAAAGAAAACGATCTTTGTTTCCAGTGAATAATGTATGAAAACGACCAAATAAAATAATATTAAAATTAAAAAAAAAAGAAGAAAAAAAAATTGACCCAAAGAGGGAAGAACAATCCAATCCATTGGGTCAGAGAATTGATTCGTTCCCTATAGGGGAGTATAAGGGTAACAAACAGACTGGTGGGGAGGGAAGCAGTATTAGGGAGGGAGAGGGTGGGGGTAGTTTTAAAAAGACTAAAAAAATTAAGGGAGTATTAGATAGGGAGGGGTAGAAAGGGAAGTAAAATAAGGGAGGGAACTAGGGGAGACTGATTAAAAACAAACATTAGTGTAGAAGGAAATAGTGAAAGAAGAAAATGCAGGACTAGGAGTAGAAATCAAAATGCTGGGAAATACACAGATGGTAATCATAACTCTAAATGTGAATGGAATGAACACACCCATAAAATGCAAGTGAATAGCAGAGTGGATTAGAATCCAAAACCCTACTATATGCTATCTACAAGAAACACACATGAGGAAGGTAGATACATATAGGGTGAAAGTAAGAGGATGGAGCCAAATCTAATGGACATCAACTGATAAAAAGAAGGCAGGAGTTGCAATCATGATTCTTGACAAAGCCAAAGTCAAAATAAATCTAGTTAAAAGAGATAGGGAAGGTAATTACATCCTGATAAAGGGCAGTATAGTCAATGAGGAAATATCATTACTATAAGATAATTTTAGCTTTGTGACGTGAAATCTAGATTTAAATGGTTGCCAAATACAATTCCCAAGTCAGTCTGGCAATTATGGAGATTTTAATAAATATAGAGAGAAGGAATTAAGGAAAAGAGAGAGAGAGAGAAAATTAATTTAAACTGCTCTGACTCAGGCTGAGGCAGGCAGTGGTTAAAGGCCTTGGCCAAAGTGGCCTCCCTGAGCCTAAGGGTAAGGGAGACAGTCATATCACTCACCAATCTCCATCTCCATCTCCAAACTGGGTTCCAGTCCTCCACTAAACTCAGTCTCCTGAACTGAGTTCAGAATATCCACTCTGAATTGCCTGATCTGACTTTTTAACCCTCCTTTTAAAGAAAAATTTCTCTTATATCACCTACCCTAAATTTTCACACCTACCAATCACAGTAGATACTTTTTTCCAGGACTGCCCATTCTGAGTTCTCACCACTCTTTAGTTCTCACCTTCTTTAGTTAGATTATATCTTCTGAGTACTTCACACTTCTTTGTTAAACTCACCCTTTGTGAGTTACTTGACCTTTTTGTGATTAATTTAACCTTTATAGGTACTTAACACCTTTTTGTATTAGATCTAAAAATAGACTTAGTTTAAGTTTCTAGCTGCACTAGAAGGTATGAGTTAGGTACCTTCGTTGTTCAATCCGGAGTTTACAACTTTATCTTCCCCTAAAGTATTTCTAATTAGGGTGGAGTAATTTTAAAAGTTCCCAATACATTCCTGATTCTTGTTAGGCCAAGTATCTCCAATGGTGCAATAAGGGAATAGCTAAATCAAGTCTTTCTACAGTCTGAGTAGTTTTTGAGATTCACGGTACTCAACATGTATGCACCAAATGGCCTGCCATCCAAATTTCTAAAGGAGAAACTAGTGGAGCTCAAAGATGAAATAGATAGAAAAACTATACTAGTGGGAGACCTCAACCTTCCTCTATCCAAACTAGATAAATCAAACAAAAAATAAATAAATAAATAAGAGGTTAGAGAAGTGAATGAAATCAAATCTTGGGAAAATTAGAGTAAATAGATATGTGGTGAAAAATAAAAAGGGACAATAAGTAATACACCTTTTCAGCAGCACATGTTACATTCACAAAGATTGATCATGAATTAGGGCATAAAAGCATTGCAAACAAGGGTAGAAGAGAAGTAATAATGAATGCAAACTTCTCAGATCACAATGCAATGAAAGCAATAATTAGTAAGGGTACATGGAGATGTAAATCAAAAACTAATTGGAAATTAAACAATACAATTCTCCAAAACTGGTTAGTTACAGAACCAATCATAGAAACAATTAATAATTTTATTGAAGAAAATGACGATGATGAGACATCCTTTCCAAACCTATGGGATGCAGCCAAAGCAGTACTCAGGGGGAAATTTAGATCCTTGAGTTCATATATTAACAAATTAAGAAGGGCAGAGGTCAATGAATTAAGCATGCAAATTAAAAAACTAGAAAGTGAGCAAATTGAAAATCCTCAGATGAAGACAAAATTAGAGATCCTAAAAATCAAAGGAGAAAATAACAAAATTGAAAGTCAAAGAGCTATTGATTTAATAAATAAGACTAGAAGGTGGTACTTTGAAAAAACAAATAAAATAAACAAAGTACTGGTCAGTCTAATTAAAAAAAAGTAAAGAAGAAAATGAAATTGACCATATCCAAGATGAAAAGGGAAACCTTACCTCTAATGAAGGGAATTAAAACAATCATTAAAAACTATTATGCCCAATTATATGGCAACAAATATGGCAGTCTAGGTGAAATGGATGATTACTTACAAAAATATAAATTGCCTAGACTAAAAGAGGAAGAAATAGATTACCAACCCCATATCAGAAAAAGAAATTGAACGAGCCATCAAAGATCTCCCTAAGAAAAAATCCACAGGTCCAGATGGATTCAAAAATAAAGTCTATCAAACATTCAAAGAAAAATGAATCCCAATATTATACAAACCATTTGACAGAATAAGCAAAGAAGAAGTTCTACCAAATTCATTTTAGGACATAAATATGGTACTGATCCCAAAGCCAGGCAAGTCAAAAACAGAGGAAAAAAAAAACTATAGACCAATCTCCCTAATGAATATAGATGCAAAAAATCTTAAATAGGCTAGTAGCAAAAATACTCCAGCAAGTCATTATAAGAGTTATTCACTATGACCAGGTAGGATTCATACCAGGAATTCAAGGATGGTTCAATATTAGGAAAACTGTACACATAATTTACCATATTAACAAGCAAACTGACAAAAATCACATGATTATCTCAATAGATACAGAAAAAGCCTTTGATAAAATACAACAACCATTGCTATTGAAAACACTATAAAGTATAGGAATAGAAGGGCCTTTCCTAAAAATAATAAACAGTATATATCTAAAACCATCAGCAAACATCTGCAATGGGGATAAACTAGATGCATTTCCAATAAGATCAGGAGTGAAACAAGGATGCCCATTATTACCTCTATTATTTCACATTGTACTAGAAACACTAGCAGTAGCAATTAGAGAAGAAAAAAGAAATTGAAGGTATTAAAATTGGCAATAAGGAGAACAAGCTATCACTCTTTGTGGATGATATGATGGTCTACTTAAAGAATCATAGAGAATCAACCAAAAAGCTAGTCAAAATAATCAACAACTTTAGCAAATTCACAGGATACAAAATAAACCCGCATAAGTCATCAGCATTTCTATATATCTCCAACACATCTCAGCAGCAAGAATTAAAAAGAGAAATTCCATTTAAAATCATCCTGAACAATATAAAATATTTAGGAATCTATCTGCCGAGACAAACACAGGAATGATATGAACACAACTACAAAACATTCTCCACACAATTAAAACTAGATCTAAACAATTGGAAAAACATTTATTGCTCATGGGTAGGATGAGCTAACATAATGAAAATGACAATCCTGTCCAAATTAATTTACTTATTTAGTGCCATACCCATTGAACTACTAAAAACCGTTTTTTCTGAATTAGAAAAAAACATAACAAATTTCATTTGGAAGAACGAAAGATCAAGGATATCCAGGAAAATCATGAAAAGAAATGCAAAGGAAAGAGGACTTGCAGTCCCAGAACTCAAACTATACTATAAAGCAGTGGTCATCACAACAATTTGGTACTGACTAAAAGTCAGAAAGGAGGATCAGTGGAATAGACATCAGTAAGATAAGCCCAAAGATCCCACTATTTGATAAAAACTACTGGGATAGTATGGGAGAGATTAGATTTGGATCAACATTTCACACACTACACCAAGATAAACTCAGAATGAGTGAATTACCTGAATATAAAGAAGGAAACTATAAGCAGATTAGGTGAACACATAATAGTATACTTGTCAGATATTTGGGGAAAGAAAGACTTTAAAACCAAGAAGAGCTAGAAAAAAAATCATAAAATGTAAAATCAATAATTTTAATTACAACAAATTAAAAAGGTTTTGTACAAACTAATACATCCAGAATTAGAAGGGAAGCAACCAATTGGGAAAAAAATCTTCATTACAAGAACCTCTGACAAAGGTCTAATTACTCAAATTTATAAAGAACTAAACTAATTGTACAAAAAATCAAGCCATTCTCCAATTGATAAATGGGCAAAGGACATGAATAGGCAGTTTTCAGCTAAATAAATAAAAAATATTAATAAGCACATGAAAAAGTGCTCTAAATCTCTAATAATCATAGAAATGCCAATCAAACCAACTCTGAGATATCACCTCACACCTAGCAGATTGGCTAACATGACAGCAAAGGAAAGTAATGAATGATGGAGGGGATGTGGCAAAGTTGGGATGTTAATTCATTGCTGGTGGTGTTGTGAATTGATTCAACCATTTTGGATGGCAATTTGTATCTATACCCAAAGGGTTCTAAAAGACTATCTGCCCTTTGATCCATCCATAGCACTGCTGGGTTTGTACCCCAAAGAGATAATAAGGAAAAAGTCTTGTACAAGAATATTCATAGCTGCGCTCTTTGTGGTGTCAAAAAAATTGGAAAATGGGGGGATGCCCTTCAATTGGGAAATGGCTGGACAAATTGTGGCATATGTTGGTGATGGAATACTATTGTGCTCACAGGAATAATACAGTGGAGGAATTCCATGGGGACTGGAACAACCTCCAGGAATTGATGCAGAGTGAAAGGAACAGAACCAGGAGAACAATATGCACAGACACTGATACACTGTAGTACAATTGAATGTAATGGACTTCTCCATTAGTGGCAATGCAGTGATCCTGAACAACTTGGAGGAATATATGAGAAAGACCACTATCCACATTCATAGGAAACACTGTGAGAGTAAAAAGATTGAAGAAAAACAACTGCTTGAATACATTAGTCAAAGGAATATGGTTGGGGATGTAGACTCTTAATGAATATCCTAGTGCAAACAACAACATGGAAATAGGTTCTGATCAAGGACACAAGTAATACCCAATAAAATTGTGGATTGGTTGCGGGAAGATTGGGTGGAGGGGAGGGAGGGAAATAAAGTGTGTATTGGAACCAAAATAATAATAATAGTAATAATAATATGAAAGAAAAAAATAAAAATAAAAAATAAAAGGGGAAATGGAGCAAGAAAATAAATAAATAAAAAAGAAGGGGGAAGAGGGAAATAGATTGGAGTAAATGCAGACATAAAAGAGTTTTTACAGTAGAGTAGAAGATCAGGGAGGTGGGGAAGGGAACCTGGGAATCCTATTCTCATCAGAATTGAGTCAATGACCAAAAAATATATACAATTAACTGAATATAGAAAGTCATCTTACCCTGCAGGAAAGAAAGCAATAGGGGAAGGGATAAGAGAAGTGGAGTGGGGGTCATAGAAAGGAGGTCAAATTGGGGGAGAAAGTGGACAGAAATTAAACAGGTGGATAAAGAGTAACATATATCAATTATAATAGTGAAAAATTTCACGTCTTTCTAAGAAAGTCCTTATTTCTCAAAAATAGTAAAATGAGTCAATTGTATAAGGATAACAATCATTTCCCAATAATGGTAAAAGATTAGGAGTAGGCAGTTGTCAGACAAAGTAATTAAAGCTCTCTCTATTAATGCAAAGAAATGTTCTAAATAACTATTTGAGAAATGCAATGACAGAAAAGGAAAATTACAAAACTTGAAGATGTGGGAAAACTGAGAAACTGTGCCCTTTTAGAGGAATAGTGAACTTATTTAATCATTATGGAAAGCAATTTGGATCTATAACCAAAGGATTATAAACCACTACATACCCTTTCATTCAATAATACCAATACTAGGTTTATATTCCAAAGAAATAAAAAACAAAAAGGGGAAGGACGTGTGAGCACAAAAATACTTAAAGCATCTTTTATTGTGTGTGGAGGAAAAGAATTGGGAAGTTATATAGACCCATCAACTGGAGAATGGATGAGAAAGTTACAGTATATGATTGTAATGGAATAGTCTTATGCTATAAGAAATGGCAAGCAGGAAAAGTTCAGAAAAACATAGAAAGTCTTACATACTTATATACACTAAAACTGAGAGAAATAATCAAAACCAGGAGAACACCATACACAGTGACAGGAATAATGAACAAAGAACAGTAAATAATTTAGCTATTCTCAGCAACACAATGATCTAAAACAATCTCAAAGTAATGATTAAAAATACCATCTGCTTTCATAGAAAGAACTAATGGAGTCTGAATCTAGACCAAAGCAAATTTTTTTTTAACTTTCTTAATTTGGGGGATTTGAATTTCCTTCCACAAAAGGTCTATTATGGAAAAAGCAGTTTACAAACATGATTTTATATGTAAAGTATATTAAATTTCTTACTATCTTGAGGGTTAGGGAGAGAAAGAATTTTTTTTTAATCTTTCTAAAATGTTAAAAAGCATTCTTACATAGAATTGGAGAAAAAAATAAATTAAAAAAAATCTACTTTCCTTCAAAACTTCACTCAAATATCACCTTCCACATGAGGGATTTCTTCATGTCCCTAGATGCTAATGCCTTTTTCCAGGGTAAAAAATTAATCATATTATACAGAGAATACTCTAAGGGTCTCTACATCTACAATCATAGTTCACAAATCATAAACTTATCTATAATAGTAAGCAACTAAATACAGCTTTAAGTAAAAGCATTTACTAAGATTGTATAATAAGAACAGTAGGTATAAAATATCCACCTTCTGGTAAACCTCAGATACATTCGCTGACACATTCTCAAAATGTCCATATGAAGAAAAGGTACAAATTTGGAATTCACTCATATATAATGAATATGTGGAGCAGGGCAACTCAGGTCACTGGTAATGCAGGGTTTCCAGGTACTTTCTTACCTTAGGGGGGGCCTCTTTACAACATAACTCTAACTTGCCAGTCAGAACTCTCTCAACACAAAATGTGTTCTTTTCTCGATTGTAAAGGGTCACTGTCCATGAAACAGCTTCCAGCTGGAAATGACTGTCTTTTTATGTATGAACATAAAGACATAGGCACTAGGCCAAATGTCATACCACTTTGTTTTTTGTTTATTTAGGTGTTTTTCCACCCTCAGAGATAAAGATTCTATTTGGGATTATGAATAGTATAATAAAAAATAACCTATTAGCTTAAGCTCTGTATCTTCTAGACATCCGAAACTGAAATGATAGGTAAAAATGGGTGGGCTATGGACTTTCCACCTTTGCCCCTGTGTGGGCAGAAATCTCTCGGAGTTGAAGTCTTAGCATACTTTCTCGCACACATTTTCAATTTTATTTTAAATTTCTTCATCCCAATTTTAATCCAGCTCCCCCTTACATGAGACATTATATGAGGCCAGATATATATTTCTAGGTTGTTAGTGGTCCCCTCATGGGTCCAATTATTTGACTTGAAGAAATGAAACATATCTTTTCAATAAAGGCCTTTTTTTAAAATCATAGTTTGGGATCAAGGGTAGAGCATATCAGTTACCTTCTCACTCACAATTCTCCATGGGAAAAGACAAAAATTAATATCAAGACATTTTCAGAAAATCAAATCATGAGGTTTATATTCATTCTGAAAGGGTGCTATAATATAGGGATGGAGAGGGAATAAGGATGAGAGAGAGAGAGAGAGAGAGAGAGAGAGAGAGAGAGAGAGAGAGAGAGAGAGAGAGAGAGATGTTTTTGGGAGATGGAGGACAAGGGAATAGAGGGAGAAGCCTTTGTAAGATGACACAATACCCCCTTGAGCTCCAATCTATTCTTGAGATATTAGATAAATTCTTATGCCTCTGTTTTTCTCAGGGACACCAATTGTCAGTCCCCTTCAGGATCTTGTGGCTACTCCACTGCCAAGGAGAGATGCCTATTCCTTGGTTCTGAAGGTCCTGAATCATTGGAATCCAGAGGTTAACCATCCTTTTTGGGGAGAGATGTGACCCTCCCCAAATCTCCAATTCCCTTTACTATTTTTAGAAAGTAACCCAGACCTAAATCTAGAGTAACAGATGATTTATTTGGGCACAAACAGGGAAGAAGTGGAAAGGGTATAACGGAGGGAAATGGGTGAACAGGAAGCCCTACAACTTGTCCCCTTTGGCAAATTGACCCTCCAAAGTCTAGGGGTTCAAGGCTTTTCAGCTAATTACTTGAATAAAGAGTCCAGGGACAGATAAAGGAGAGAGATAGAGAGGGAGATCCTTATAAAGGATCTCTGTGGATGGCTCTCTTCAAAGACCCAGTCCACAAAATCCATGGATGGCTTTGATTGTTATTATTGAGAGTTGAGTGAGAGGTATCCAGGGGTTGAGAAAGAGACAGACTTCAAAAACTTGCTCCAGGCTTTTTTAACTGAACATGAGAAAAATAAAATAATTTCTCATGTCAATAAAGCCTGGGGGCGCAATGCAGCACACTGGCCATTTCAGGATCCTGAATGGAACTATCACAAATCTGAGGATTATTTACAACTATACCATTATAGGGTGGCCATCTTAACAGCCATGATAGAGTGTGCTGACAGTACAGTTAAGTGGAATGAATTTGAAAGAATTAAGCAAAATGAGGAAGAGACCCTCCAGATTCATGGATAGGATAATTGAGTTTGGGGGTCGATACCTAGATTTTGACCTTTCTAAAGAAAATTGCATGAGACAAATTAGAAAGCACTTTGTCAATAACTCTTGCAAAGTGATTAGGGATTATTTTAGAACTCATTGCCCAAGGTGGCCACAAATGAATCTTAAAGAATTATGAATAACCGCTCTATATGTTTCAAAGGGAAACAAAGAAAAAGAGGAAGAGACCAATGATCTCATGGAGAAAATTGAGAAATGGTTGACATATTTAACAGATAAGATTGCTAAACTGGAAAAAGGGCATGATACTCAACCAAAGGCACTTGCCCCTCTCCAAGAATGTAACTATCGATCCATTACCTGCCAATTCTGTGAGAAGAGCCACAGAATGATAGAGGGTAGAACTTTATTCAAGGCAATCAGAAATAATATGCAGTTTAATAACAACTATAGAAATAATAATTATAGAAATAACTATAATAATGATCATGGAAACCACAACTTTAGGAATGATAACTATAGGAATATATGTTGGGAAAATGATAATTCAAACCAAATGACTGCACAACAATATAACTTAAGTGGTGCTCATCCAAAAAATACTCTGGGTGCTAATTCCCCTCAGGGGAATACCCTTCATGGGGGTGCCCAAGGATCTTCCCAAATACTATGAAGATGTCCAGGGAGGGGGGGCTGGAGCACAGGAATCAGAGGATACAACCTTTGATTTTCTGGACCCTGATGTCCTTCTACCCATTGTCCCTACCCACTGCATCCCCCCATACTGATGAGCCCCATGTTACCATAAAGGTGGGTAATACCTATTATGATTGTCTTTTGGACACTGGAGCTTCCAGGTCTGTATTAAAGAGTACACTTGACTTACATTGCTATTCCATTGGCTTATAGAGTGTAATGGGAGTGTCAGGGATACCCCAAAGAGTTAAAAAGCTCTCTCTTAGAATGGTGTCTGTAGGACCCCTGGAAGTAAAACATTCTTTCCTCTCGATGCCTGATTCCCCTTTAAATTTGCTAGGGAGGGACCTTCTATGCAAACTCAGAGTCACAATAACTTGTTCCCCAGATGGTTCTTTATCATTGGAAGTACCTGAGGAATCTTTAAAATTACTCCCTGTACTTCTCTCAGAGAGCCAGGAGAGGAAAGAGCATCCCAACATTGTAATACCTGCAGATATACTAGAGTCTCTTTGGGCCACATCTTCTTCCAGTGTAGGCTTACTTAAGTCGGATGTTCCTGTGCAGATAAAAACTAAATCTAGCCCACCTCCTTCCATTCCTCAGTTTCCCCTCTCAAAAGAGGCAATGGAGGGTATTACCCCAGTAATCAACTCATTAATTGACCAGGGAATAATAATCCCTTGTAAATCTGAATACAATTTGCCCATCCTGCTTGTTAAAAAACCAAAAAGAGGGCCTGATGGCAAGCACCTCTATAGATATCGTACAGGTTTTGAGGGCTGTGAACAATCAAGTTATAAAGAGAGCATCTTCTATTGAGACTGATTGACTGTATCCTATCGCATGCATTGGAGATAATAATCTGTAGACAAGTGGATACTGTTTTTCAAGAACACATTGAATTCCTGAATTTCTTTTCTCATTTTTCTTATTGCTTTTCTTTTATTTTGATTAGAATATTTGATCTTTTTCATTTCTTGTACTTAAAGTATATACAATCAATATTAAATTTTTATTCAGTAGTAATAAAAGCTTAATATATATGTATATATATACACTTGATATAATATTAATGCATATCTTAAAATCTTTAAACTATGGGAACTTGCCATTTATTGATAAAATGCTATGGGACTGTGAGTGGAGTTGTGAATTGATACAACCATTCTGGATGGCAATTTGTATCTATGCCCCAAAGGGTTCTAAAAGACTGTCTGCCCTTTGATCCAGCCATAGCACTGCTGGGTTTGTACCCCCAAAGAGATAATAAGGAAAAAGATATGTACAAAAATATTCATAGCTGCACTCTTTGTGGTGGCAAAAAAAAATGGAAAATGAGGGGATGCCCTTCAATTGGGGCATGGCTGAAAAATTGTGGTATATGTTGGTGATGGAATACTATTGTGCTCAAAGGTAGAATTCCATAGGAACTAGAACAATCTCCAGGAATTTATGCAGAGTGAGAGGAGCAGAACCAGGAAAATGTTGTACACAGAAACTGATATACTATGGTAAAATCAAATGTAAGGGGCTTCTCCATTAGTGGCAATGCAATGACCCTGAACAACTCGGAGGAACCTACAAGAAAAACCACTATCCACATCCAGAGGAAACACTGTGGGAGTAAAAAGATTGAAGAAAAACAACTGCTTGAATACATGGGTTGAAGGCATATTGTTGGGGATGTAGACTCTAAATGAACATCCTAGTGTAAACAACAACATGGAAATGAGTTCTGATCAAGGACACATGTAATACCCAATGAAATTGCATGTTGGCTGCAGGAAGAGTGGGTGGAGGGGAAAGAGGGAAATAATATAATTCTTGTAACCAAGGAATAATTTTCTAAATTGACTAAATAACTTAAATTAAAAAATAATAAATTGGACTCTAATACAAGGGACTGTTAGAAATTTAATAAACACAAATAAGGGCCTATTATGTATTTATTCTTGGTTACTCAACATTTTATATACATAGATTTTGATATTTTCATTCTAATTTTGATTTTTTCTTTCTCCCAAAAGTTTTACTTCCATTATTTTCCTTATGTTTTTGGTTTTACTTTTCTTTTGATAACTGACTCATACACCCCCATAGTTCAATCATGCATCCTGAGATGAATTGGATGTTTCTTAACACACACTTAAGGGGGGGGGGTTGTATTTTAATAAAAATCCAAGATTTAAAATTTTGTTTGAGAAATATCTTCAAGGAAAGAAGCTTGCTAACTCCTAAAATCCAGAGAATGAACTGTTGTAGAAATATGCCAGAAAAGCTATGGTACATTAAAAAGATCCAGAAGGAATTCTGGGTGTGGTTGAACATTTATTTGAATGTATACTCTTATGCCAAAAGGGGACTGCCCCCTAATTGGTTTTTGTCAATGTGCTCAGAAAACATTGGTTTTGCTGTCTTTCTTTCTTATGTTTCCCTCTTCTATCTAACTATTGTAGTTTCCTCTTAAAAGGTGAAATTTTGTATGCACCTGCAGTTAGAAGAATTTAGAGATGCAGGATGATTATGTTTAGTGATCAATTGGGGAGACTAGTCCCCCAGTCATCATCAGGGGGGATTGTGAATTTTAGATTTACTCCACCCTGCTTAGTCTAACAAACATGAAGGTCTACATCCCTACTTAAGGATTAAGTATTGAGAAGAATGGCCTATGACAGACATGTGCTAGCAAATGACAAATCAGAAACAACTTACAGACCCCCTGAGCTGTCTTAAGTTAAGCTTAAGCTACCATTGGTCCATGTGAGACACAGGAAGTGATGTAAAAAACAGTCGATATATTTTGTATCATTTCCTCTCTTAGTGTCTTTTCACGGAGAGGTGCCTCTGGCTTTCCTTTGGCAGCAGAGGCGTCTTGGCATGGCTGCAGCTATTATCAGGGTTTGGCAGTGAGCATCGTTGATACAGTATTGGGAGAACTTAGTAGTGTGGTTCAGGTGAAGCATCTTTCCTGAGCTCTCTCAGAGTTTAGGCTGATTCCTTTTTTCCCTTTCCCTCTCCTAAAAACAGCATACTCCTAGGAGGTCCCTCATCTAGGAGGAGGCCACATGGCTGGAACGTCTCTAAACTCCCCTTGACTCAGGCTAGGCCAGAGAAGTCTTATACCCTTTTCCCTCTCTCTTCTTAATTCCTTCCCTCTATATTAATTAAACCACCATAAAAATTTCCAAACTGACTTGAGTATTTTTATTGGGATTTGAATTAATCC
The DNA here is from genome assembly GCF_027887165.1 of Monodelphis domestica. Lineage (NCBI taxonomy): Eukaryota > Metazoa > Chordata > Mammalia > Didelphimorphia > Didelphidae > Monodelphis > Monodelphis domestica. The sequence continues at coordinate 203,162,328 of NC_077229.1, forward strand.
CTGACAACCATAAGGATAATATATTAGTCAAAACCCCTAAATTTACCCCTTACAAGGCTTCTTCCCAGTCTAGGTGATCTACCTCTTCCCTCAGGATCCCAACTGGAAGTGAGTGGCCAATTGGGCCTCTCAACTTCTGTTTCTCTCCTGGAATTTTCAGGGGTTTTTTTTCTTCTTGCTCCTCCCTCACTCTCTCTTCAGCTAGTCTCTGTCAGAGATTGTTCTCTGCTCAAAGTGGACTATCTATCCTCATACCTTACAAATCTCCCTTTTCATCTTGTGCACTTTGTCGCTCAGACAATGTACCTGGGTTAAACACGTTACTCACCACTATTGCTCTTAGCACTATGTGTCTTTATCTATCTGTATTCTATATCCCACCCCCAAAACAAAACAAAAATTCTCTTTTCCCTCAACTATTTCTTACTTTTAATTTAACTTAGCTAACTAAGCATACTCTAAAACAGGGTTTCTGGGGAAAGAGTCAGGGTAGATGTGTCTTAGTTAAAGGAATTGATACAATTGAATAAAATGTTTTGGACTGACAATGGTTCAGAACAATATATAACAATATCGACTTAAATCTACTTGGTAACAATATATACCTTTAAACTATGGTAACATTTTCAACTCCTTATACTACTTTGTGTTTTCCTTAACTTCTTTAGCTATTACAAATACTTCAAACTCTTATTATTATATCTTATTTCATCCTATTCTGCCCCTGTTGCTGGCTCCCTAAAAGTCAAACTTCCCTGGTCAACTCTGTCTATACTCTCCCTGATCTCAATCTTATCTTTTATGGTTAGCGTTAGTCTAATTCATCGGTCTATGTGGCCTTAGTAAATTATTTTACATTATGTACATGTAAGTTTTCCTTTACATCAGCTACATATGGTATGTATACATATAGTACATATATACAAGAGTTCTTCTTTGGAGTTAACCAGACAAAAAGGTACTTATGTCATTTTTCCATCTAAGACCTGTAAAACTTTATTTACAAGATTTTACAATTTTATTGTCATGGATCCTGCTTATTTACAACAGGATCCATGTCAGTGTGTTTAGTGGTTATGTGATAAATATGTCATGTTGTATGTACATACTTACTCCATGTTGACAGATGTCCTCATCACATGTTGTCTGATATGGTCTATCTTCTTCTTCTGGAGTTGTGTGTGTATTGGATGCATGTCTCTAATGTGAAGATAATCTGTTCATGGCACACTATCTTACATGACTGGTTCTATCAAGATCTGTGTTCCAAATACTTCATGAGAAAAATTATTTATCTGTCCCTTATAGTTCACTTAAATTCTTTGGTGGTCTTGGAAGTTTTCTTCTGTTCTTGATGTAAACCTTAAAATTTCTTAGACTTATAAATGTTGGAAATTTCACCATTGGGAAATTTCATACTTGGAAAATTTCTTACTGATAGTGTATTGGAATGTGAACCCCATTGGAATGGGAGGTTCCTTCTCCTCCCTTCTTAAGATTACTTTAGGACAGAAACATTTTGCTGAACAATGGAAAGGGCTTTGACCTATGCTTAAGCACAGAACTGGAATTTCTTTGAGTCATGATTGATTTTAGAATTGATACAATAGAGATACTTGGAATGACAGAATCAGGTCTTGGAAAATACAATTTCCACCCCACTCAGTCCTAACAGGATTTAGGAAGGGCTGCAGCATAGATCAAAATTTAATTATTTGAGAATATGACCTCCAACAGACATGTGCAAAGCCAGAGACCTCTGGGCGGTCCTGGGTTAAGCTAGAGCCTCCATTGGCACAGGGAAATTGATGGAAAGTGATTGGTAGATGTGAGAACTGAGGGGAGGGAACTTGGATGGTTTCCTTAAAGATAGAGGGGTCTGAGAACTGAGGGGGTGGTTGGAGAGTTTTGGCTCTGAGTGGTTGGAAAGGTGCTCTGAGAAGCTTGCTCTGAAGGAAGCTGGAGGTGGAGGCCCTGGAGACTGTTTCTCCATTTTGGTCACGTGAGTAATAGGGACTGATCTCTTTTCTTTGCCCCAGCTATCTAAGGGCTTGGGCCCTTTGGCCCAGCCTAAACAGAAGGGGTATTTAAGCCCTATTCCCTTCTCTCCCCTTTCTCTCTCCCTCTTTCTCTCTATCTCTAATTCCTTTCTTCCTCTTGTCTGTAATTAAACTCTATAAAAGGTTGACGGCTGACTTGAGTTTTCATTTAGGAATTACATAGCTGAATTCCTTGGCGATCTTAAATTAATATATATCAGTCTTTTAAAAGTGATTTCCTTGTCACATTGATCTTTGGTGGTCTCTTCTTCCATTTAGGAAACATGGTTGACTGTCCTCTGCTCTTGATTATAGAGTTTCTTTCTTCTTGCACTGGAACATGTGTGTGTAAGATTAGTGTTCAATCAGGTGAGTAGGGATGTGTAAGAATGATTGAGATTGTGTGAGTGTGGGTGAGAATGTGTCTGGAGTTTTTCAGTTGCAATAAGATTTTTGTTTGTGTGTGATAGTTTTTCTTTGTTAGAGACAGAGAGTAATGTGTTTTTCTCCCTTCAAGTTTTATAAATCAGTTTTCTTGTCATTATTTTATGTCTCAGTATCATGTTGATCTAAGCTGTCAGTAGTAGCTTGTGTTCTCATTCTTGTCAATTTCACTCTGGGTCACTTAATCTTATATATGATCTAGGATGTTTTCTGATCTTGTTTCATTTGGGTTAGTCAAGGAAATTTGGCATTTAACATATGAGGCATGCTACTATGGGTCTTTCCCTATAATTTTTATTGAGGTAGGTGTTGTGAGTACCATCTGGTATGGTCCCTTCCATTTTGGGTCTGTTATTGTCTTTTTTGCAAAGTTCTTTACATATGCCATGTCTCCGGGGTTGGTGTTATGCAGTGTAAAGTCTAATGGTACTCTCTGCACAATTAAGCCAAGATTGTGTAGTTCTTTCAGTCTGTCTTATATGGTTGTTTTTTTTTTAAACCCTTACCTCCTGTCTTGGAGTCAATACTGTGTATTGGCTCCAAGGCAGAAGAGTGGTAAGGGCTAGGCAATTGGGGTCAAGTGACTTGCCCAAGGTCACACAGCTGGGAAGTGTCTGAGGCTAGATTTGAACCTAGGACCTCCCATCTCTAGGCCTAGCTCTCAATCCACTGAGCTACCCAGCTGCCCCTCTTATATGGTTGTTAAATAAATATGTAGTTGACATTCCCCTCCCTGAATGGAACTGTAAGATGGCTTTACAGGTCTTCCTTGTCAAAGTGGCTGTCCATATAGTAGTTCATAGGGAGATATGTGTAAATCTTCCCGAGGCTTTGTTCTTAGATGGAATAGTGTAAGTGGGAGCACTTCTGTCCATTTAAGGTATGTTTGAGGACATAGTTTTCCCACTGCACTTGCACTCATTGGGTGATAGATCATGTGGAGATTTCCCTTTATTCCCAGATTTTGATACACTCCTTATAAGATTTTAGATGCAAAGTGACTTCCTCCATCAGAATCTATGTTGTCTGGAATGTCATATATGGGGATGATTTCTTTCAAGAGGGTTTTCACTACAAAGGCTGTGTTGTTTTTCTTGGCTAGGTAATCTTCAGGCAATTGGGTTAGCCTATCCAGAATCACTAAAGCATATTTATAGCTTTTATCATTAGGCATGTTAATGAAGTCAATTTGCATGCATTCAAAAGTTGTGAAAGCTAAAGGTCTACCCCAAATGCTTTGCTTTTAGAACTCTCTTGATTGTATTGCTAGCAAATAGCACAGGCTTGGTATACTCTTATTGCATATGTAGATATCACTCGAGCTGCCCAAAATCTCCTGATGCTGTCTATCAGGGAAAGAATACCATAATGTTCTTTTGAATGTATGACATTGCACAGATGGTATTACAATTTCCTGGGCAAAATGGGTTTCCCTTCTTCTGCTATCCAAATTCTCTGTACTAGCTTGGCTCCCAATTGTTTCCATAACTGAACCTCTCTTTCGTTGTAAGCTTGTGTGATTTCTTGCTTTTCCATTAGAGAGAAGTTAAGCACATGTATGGGGCCAAACCTACTTGCAAATTTTGCAGTTATATCAGCCCTGTTATTTCCCTGGGATATCTTCTCTTTGCCAAAGGAGTGAGCCTTGTAGTTGTGAACTTTAAAAACTACTCCAACCTACTTAGACATGCTTTAGGGGAAGATAAAGTTGTAATCTCCTCATTGAACAATGAAGGTACTTAATTCTCACCTTATAGTGAATCTAGAACATTAAGCTTAGTCTATTTTTAGACCTTAATACAAAAGGGTGTTAAGTACCTATAAAGGTTAAATTAATCACAAAAAGGTCAAGTAACTAACAAAAGGTGAACTTAACAAAGAAGTGTAAAGTAGCTCAAAAGATATAATCTAACCAGAGAAAGTGGACAGTCCTGGAGAAAATCTAATCAAAGAAGGTGAGAACTAAAGAATGGGCAGTCTGGAGAAAAGTGTCTGCTGTGATTGGTAGATGTGAAAATTTAGGGGAGGTGACACAAGGGAAAATATCTTTAAAAGGAGGTCTATATGAACAGGTCAGGGCAGTTCAGGTGGGGAGTCAGGTCAGGTGGAACTCAGCCTGGAGGATCTCCCTCAGACAGCTTCCTTGAGACTGTGTCATGGTGAGAGATAAGACTGACTCCCTTTCCCTTGGGCTCAAAGAGGCCACTTTGACCAAGGCCTTTAACTTCTGCCTGGCTCAGTTTGAGCCAGAGCAGTTTAAATTAACTCTTCTCTCTCTCTCTCTCTCTCTCTCTCTCTCTCTCTCTCTCTCTCTCTCTCTCTCTCTCTCTCTCTCTCTCTCTCTCTCTCTCTCTCCTCCTTAATTCCTTCTCTCTCTCTATTAATTTAAATCACCATAATTTCCACCTGACTTGGGCATTTTACTGTTTGGAATTTTCCCTGGTGAACAATTAATTTAGATTTTCAAGTCACAGTGCTAAAATTATCTTACACAGTGGATTATGGCCATGCCTTTAAAAACTGAACTGAATCTAAGAGTTGTGATACGAGTTCCCCACCTGCTATATTTTGTTTCTGTAGATGTTATGAAACCTCTGTTTTTCCACATATCTACTATTCCATGAAAAACTAAAAATGCATACTGTGAGTCACAAAAAAAAATATTAATTCTCTTGCCCTTTCCTCAGGTGAGTGCCATGATGAGAGCTTTCAGTTCTGCTCCCCATGTGCTGACATGGCTAGGCAGGGAGGCATGCCATAGCATGTCCATTTGGGTGACTACCAATGCTCCCATGAATCTTGTACCATGATGTATATATGAAGATCCATTGGAAAGCATCTCCAGTTCAGGATTTATGAGGAGTATATATTTTAAGTCTTGTCTGGATTTCTGCACTGGCTTTATGGTTTGTACACAGTCATGAAGTGGTTCTCCTGCTAGGGGTAACTTGGAAATAAGAGTGGCTGAATTTAGTGGTGCAAGAAATGTAGGGACAGGTTCTCATTGCCTAACAAAATGACTTCATTCTGGGATGATCTGGCAGATGTAAAAGTTTGCATGTTACACTTTTTCAGTATATTTTCTATTTGATGGGCAGAGTATACATGCAATTTGCATCCCAGGACAAAGTTATTTGCTTTTTTCACCATTCGAGCTGCTGCTATGCGCCTTACACAATGTACCATACCTTGAGTTACAGAGTCCAGTATCATGCTATAGTATACAATAGGCCACATTTGTAGTCGCAGAGTCTGGGCTAGGACTCCAGAAGCTATCCCCTTTGCGTCATAAACAGACAAGTGGAATTCTTTACTGTAATCTGGAATTCCAAGGGCTGAGGTTGTTAGAACAGCTTAGTTCAATTGTACTAGAGCATTTAGGTGTTCCCTTGTGAGTTTCAAGGGTTCTGTCACTTCATTCTTTGTTGGGTCCATTAAGCATTTAGAGATGTTAGAGTACCTAATCACCCAATTTCTTGAAAACCCACAAAACTTGATGAAAGTTCCTAACTGCTTTTTTGCTTCCTTTAGGAATCACTCACTTCTTTTAAGGATTAGCAAAGGTGCAGGCTATTATATGGGAATTTTCTTGAAAGAAACACTTTTCTGTTTGGTTTTGGTTTGGTTTTTTCCTTTTTCAAATTAAATTGTTTTTATTTATTCATGTGTGTGTTGTGTTCCTCCAGGAGAATACAAGCATTTCAAGGGGAAGTACTCTGGTTTTTATCTTTTTATTAACTATCTACCAGAGTGAGTGAAGCATAATAAATACCTAATAATTATCAGTTGAATTACATTAAACCACAATGCTTATGGAGTGCTTTTAAAAAGCCACTATCTCTGGTATTAACTAATTTTAAATGTTTAAATGTTTAAAATTAAAGTAATTTTGAAGAAACATATTGATGCCATATGCAATGCACTAGAAATATCTGAAAAACAGATCTCACTTTTATGGTTCGTTCTGCCCCATGTTACCTATTGAGAAACATCACTTCTGTTAAAATATATTTTGAGTCCTTTCAATATATGAAAATGGCTTATAGTGTATGCAAAACTACATTATGACTTTAAAAAAAAACCCTCATAAAACCACAGGACCTGGGGAAATGTACTCTCATAATTTAGTGCAACAAAATGCATATCATAATATAAAACATATCGATTTTTTCCTAATTTAATACTTTGCTGGTTTTTTGTCACCTATTTTAAAAAGTAATTTGCATTTTGATGACTAGGAAATCTTAATATGAAAGATCTAATTAAATTTCTCTTTTAAGTTATTTTCAATTTCTGTCTAAGTATATCTGCAAACATATAGAAATCTAGCAATGGCTCAATGTTGCACACTGTTATACAAAATCCATCTTCCACCTTATGCCTTTTGACTAACTTGCATCCCAAGGCAAAATGTACATATCTGTATCAAGCCTTTATTCCAGTATTCCATACAACTAATAGAGAATAATATATTTAGTAGAACTGAATGAGGATATGAAACATGACAGAAACTATCATCAAGACAGAGAAGATTGTTAATGAAGATTGTATCTATCTATTTACCAAATACAACTATTAATATAATATTTTAAAAATGTAAATTAAAAGTTAGTCTTTTAGACTAAAAATAAGTAAATAAATTCCCTGTTATTTTTAAAGTTTTTTTTTCCTTTTGAAATGAGAAATAACAGTGAGTAACATTAATTCTTAGAGAGTCAAATAATAATAAATAGGTAATACAGGTCTTTTAAAAATCACAGCACAATATATCAAAAAGAGTGAATGCTATATTTCCTTTTTTTAAACCCTTACCTTCCAAATTAGAATCAATACTACAATACTACATATAAGTTCTAAGGAAGAAGAGTGATAAGGGCTAGGCAATGGGGGTTAAGTGACTTGCCCAGGGTCACACAACTAGGAAGTGTCTGAGGTCAGATTTGAATTTAGGACCTCCCATCTGTAGGCCTAGCCCTCAATCCACTCAGCTACCCAGCTGCCCCCTCCTACATTTCTTTTTAAACCCTTGCCTTCTATCTTAGAATCAATATTATGTGTTGGCTCCAAGGCAGAAGAGCAGTAAGAGGTAGGTGATGAGGATTAAGTGACTTGCCTGGGGCAACACAGCTAAGAGGTGTCTGAGGCTAATTTGAAACTAGGACCTCCTATCTCTAAACCTGGCTCTTAATTCACTGGGCCACTCACCTGCCCCATGAACCCTTCATTTTCAAAAAATTGTTAGAATAGTAATTCCTCACACTATTCAATTCCTAAAATATAATCTAGAAGTAAGAGACAGAATTAAATTCGAAAAGGATCTTGACAGACTAAAATATCAAAACAAATGTATAATGATAAACTTCAATAGGAAAGGGGTTACTTCAGGTGCTTTTACCCAAACTTTGGGACCAGTTCAGCATCCAGTTGCTTATTATTCAGCCCAGTTGGAGCCAGTATCTTCAGGAGCAACACCATATCTTAGAGGCATAGCTGCCACAGCTTTATTAGTAACTAAAGCTACTGATTTAGTATTGGGATGCCCATTAACAAAAATGTGCCCACATGAAGTCAAAGCATTGTTACTAAGGCATAGAAAACAGGCATTTTCTGACCAAAGACTCATAAGATATAAAGTAAGCTTGTTGGACAAGAAGAATATTAATTTAAAATGCTGTATTACTCTTAACCCTGCCACCTTGCTTCCAGATTTATCAGTTTCAGGAGAATCATTACACAGTTGTGAATCTTTAGTGTCCATAGCAGAAAAGCCTCCAGATAATGTCCTGGACACTACTTTAGACAACCCAGATCTAATCTTATTCACTGATGACTCTTCTTTCATGAGGGATAGTTTTCATTACATTGGAGCTGCTGTAGTCACAGAATTTGCCACTCTGGTGTAAGGATGATATTAGAAGATAAGTATTGTTTTATTAGTTTAGAGATAAGAAGTAAAGTGGCTGGCTTGAGAAAAGAATTAGAGTTTGAAGCAGAGGTGAGAGAGCATGTTGATTTCAGATGTTGACAGTTATAACTGTTTTTCTGTGTCAATTACTCTCTTTGGCAAATACTCTCTCTCAGGGCTGGAGGAGATAACGTCTTTGCCTCTTTCTCTCTGTCTGAGGGAGTTTAGTGTTTTCCTTTCCCAACTTGGGAAATGCTATTATTTATTGTGGTTTTTATAGATTGGTTTATATCAGAGAAGACCAAAGAAAAACCTGGTCTTTGGCTTGGACTCTGAGTCTGTTAAGGTTCAGAGTCCTAACTTGATTCTTGCTGAGACTCAACAAGCTAGTCTTTGCTATTTTTTATAATTTGAAGATGAAGATAAAAATTATAAGAATTGTAAAGAATGGATTTGGTTATCTCCTGATTGCAACAATGAAGGTACTTAACTCTTCCTTTATTGGAAACATTAAATTGTAATCCCCTATGTATTTTTAGATTTTAATCCCCAAAGTGTTAACTCAGTAATTAAAGTAGATCTACCCATTTTAAGTACAAAAAGGTGTTAAATAACCAAAAAAGGTGTTAACTAGCCACAAAAAGATGGGAACTAACCAAAAAAAAGTTGTGAACACCCATTTCATGCATTGAGTGAGAGGTCTGTGACCCATTTGTGAAAGAGTGGGCAGTCCTGGAGACAAGAGTCTGCTGTGATTGGCAGATGTAAAAATTTAGGGGAGGTGACACAAGAGAAAAAAGGTCTTTACACAGAGGAAACAGAGAAACAGAAGGATCAGAATCAAGGATTGTCACTAGGAGGAGAGACTGGAAGATGAGTCACTTGGAGTTGGACTAGAAAACAGACACTTGAGGAGAGACTGGAAGACAGACACTCAGACTTGAGTGAAGGCACTTGACTGTGGAATTGGACCCTGGAGGAGCTCATGCAGGAGACCTCATACTGCTTTTCTTTTAGGTCACTTTGGTGAGTGAAAGGCTGAATTAGTTTCCTTGACCTTTCTGGAGGTGTGAACCTCCAGAAAGGCCCATCATCTTGAGACTCCTTTCTCCTGGCTGGGGTTTAGAATTTCTACCTGGCTCTGAGGAAGCAGAGCTCGCTTCCTCTCCCCCTTTTATCTCTTCCTTAATATCTTCCCTCTATTGTAAATAAACTATAATAAAATCCAATAATTTTAGTAATTCAGTTTGGGATTTAGAAATTAAATACCTGGTGACCACCTATTAAATATTAAGGCCAACCAAAATAATAAATTTAACAGAATAATAGTGGTAGTTTTTATTTAGGTGGTATAAATTTGGGTTAGTCAGATCAGGAAGGAGAAGTGTAGCCTATGAAACATAGGATAAGCTGTTCCTTGAGAAATCAGAGAGTTTATTTGGATGGATTTAGAATCCCTTAGAATTAGAAATCCTTCATTATCCACATATATACATATATATATATATATATATATATATATGTAATTTTTTAAGAGTCTCCTTAGTGTCCTTATGCCTGGCCCTGAAGGGAAGTTCACATTTGAACTTCACTTCATCACTGAGGATACTTTTGATTATGCCTATCAAAGGCATCTGAACAGTTTTGAACCTATATTGAACAGTTTTGATTAAATATTTTATTTTTTAACTTGACAACTTCATTTTTACAGTGTTCAGTTCACTGACCTCAAATATAAGTGCTCAAGAGGCAGAACTTATAGCTCTAAAACATGCCTGTATAATTGCCAAAGACAAAAAGGCAACCATTTATATGGATTTCCAGGTATTTGGAATTTGTCATACAGTGGTTATGTTATGGCTTCAGATGGGATTTTTAACATCAACTAGAATATCTATAGCAAATGCATAAATTAATAATGAAGTCCTTTATTCTCTCCAGCTACCTGAAGCCCTAGCCATAGTTTATTGCTCTGCCTATACAGGTGACAGTGATCCTGTCCATAGGGGGAATTACCAGGCAGATACTGCTAAAAAACTCATTTCCTTATTAGGGTTTGAATTAATTTTAACTTTAGCAATGAGAAAGGAATTAGATTTATCCCCTTCCTATAATGAAAAGGAAGTGGAAAAAAGGTAGCAAAAATTTAAAGCAAAACAGATTAATGGAGTATGGGTATCATCTGAAGGAAAACCCCTGCTCCCTAGAAGATTTTTAAATAACTACTATAGCCTCTAAAGTGTGTGAAGCCTGCACCACCTGCCAAGGATATAGTCAACACACTTTTTTTGGCAAAGCATTTGGTGGGTGCCCTCTGGCTTACACACTTTTAAAATATCTGCAAATTAATTTCATTACAAGGGCAAAGGCTAAACATTATAAATTTTGTCTAGGAGATCAGATGGCCAGAAATGTTTCCTACTGCAAGAGCAACAGCAACTTTTGTTGCCATGGTATTCTTAAAAAAGGATTATTTCTCAATGTGGTCTGCCAGCATGAATTGATTTGGACAGGTGAACTCATTTTACTCATTTGGTCCTGTATCAAATTTATTCCTGTTTGAGGATAACTCCTAAATGCCTTGGCCAAGTTGAAAGAGTGAACAGGGAATTTAAAACTATGATTGGTAAATTATGCACCAAGACTCATTTAAAATGGCCACAAGCTCTCCCCCAACCCCCCAGCTCTATTTTATCTCTGAAGCAGACCCAGGGGAGATCAATACATCTCACCATTTGAGATACTTTTTGGACATCCTCCTATACAGGCTAAGCCTTTTTCTACTGCATACATATCACTACTGTGGGGGGTTGGGGGAGAGAGGAAACTTCTATTGCTTCATATATATAGGAATTGCAGAACAAATTGTGAGAACTCCATAAATCCAGAGCTGCAATAAAAGCAGGACTTATAGACTTTTCATTTCATGACCTAAACCCAGGAGACAAGGTATACATAAATAACTTACAGCACACTGGAGCAACTTAGCATGCCTGGGAAGGTACATTCCAAGTATTGTTAACCACTCCAACACCTATCAAAATTGAAGAAAAGGACTCTTGGATTCATTGCTCAAATATAGAGTACCTTCTATTGAAACTGATTGTATCCTATCACAGCCATTGGAGATAAAAGTCCATAGACAAGTGGACACTGTTTGGGGGAACACATTGTTAGTTTTATGGTTGGACTTAATATTTAATTTGATGGTTGCCAGGTATTTAATTTCTAAATCCCTAATTGAATTATTAAAGTAAATGAAATTTATGGTAGTTCATTTACAATAGAGGGAAGATATTAAGAAAGAGATAAAAGGGGAGAGAGAGAGAGATCTCTACTTCCTCAGAGCCAGGTAGAAATTCTAAGCCCCAGCCAGGGGTAAGGAGTCTCAATATGATGGGCCTTTCTTGGAGGTTCACAGCTCCAGAAAGGTCAAGGAAACTAAGTCAGCCTTTCACTCACCAAGGTGACCTAAAAGGAAAGCAGTCTGAGGTCTCCTGCATAAACTCCTCCAGAGTCTAGTTCCACAGTCAAGTGTCTTCACTCCAAGTCTGATTGTCTATCTTCCATTCTCTCTTCAAGTATCTGTCTTCCAGTCTCTCCTAGGAGTTACTCTTCTTCACTGCAAGCCCAAGTCACTGATCTCCAAACCAGCTCCAAGTGCTTGATCCTTTGATTTATCGACATGTGTCTCTGTTTCCTCTATTTAAAGACCTTTTTCTCTTGTGTCACCTCCCCTAAATTTTTACATCTACCAATCACAGAAGACGCTTGTCTCCAGGACTACCCACTCACTGTATGAAATGGGTGTTTCTACCTTTTGTAGTTAGTTAACACTTTTTTAGCTAATTAACAGATTTTTGTAGTTAAAATGGGTAGATCTTCTTTAAATACTGAGTTATCACTTTGGGGATTAAAATCTAAAAAATAGACAGGGGATTACAATTTAATCTTCCAAATAAAGGAAGAGCTAAATACTTCCATTGTTACAATCAGGAGATCAACAAATTTAATCTTCACAATATTGAATTCCTGAAATTTTTATTTTATTATTTCTTCACTTTTTATTTTCAATAGAATATTTGATTTTTCCCCTTTCTTATTTATTGTACTTAAAGAACTTATAATCAATATGTGCCAAGGAAGCACAAAGTTAATCTGCACAGTACCATAAGCCCAAGTTCAAGGAGAACAACCAGTCCTAGTGGGATTGATGAGATATGCACCAAGACAGAGGACATGTTTGAGGTTCTAAGCTGTGGCTGTTTGACATATATCAGATGCAGGTCTTCCCTGAGCCATATTCTAATAAGTACCCAAGTTTGGCTGCCATCTTGGCTCCTCTCTCCCTGAGAGTGAAGGTGAAATCAAATCAGGGAAACATACCTCCCTTTTACTTCAAAATGAAGTCCTTTTTACTCTCTCATAGTGTCATAACTTTCTGTAGTCCTGGCTGCCAATGGGTAATTACAATATTATTGCATTTGTCCTACAGACTTGTGGGAAAGAAATTACTTTAATTAGACCCTGATTTAAGAACCTGTTATGGATTTATTCTTTCTTGCTCAGAAATTTTTTAAACATATAGATTTTTGATATTTTGATTCTGATTCTGATTTTTTTCTCCTAAATAATTTTTCTTCTATTTTTTTTGTGATTTTGATTTTCTTTTCACATAATTTATAGATTCCATAACTGAACCATGTATTCTAAGTTGATCTGGATGCTGGTCAACACACTCATCATGGAGGAATTATATATTTTTCATAATATCCATGATTTTAAAATTTTTGTTTGAGAAAAATATCAGGAAAAGAAGCTTGCTAATTTCTTGAATCAAGAAAATGAACTGTTTAGAGAAAATGCCACATAGAAATCTCTATTGCATCAGAAAATTCAGAATTAACTTGGGGATATAATTGACTGAACTGAAAGGGGTTGAACACATTTATTCTGAATGTAAACTCTAATGCCAAAGGGTACTGCCTCCAATTGGCTTTTTATTAAAGCACCTAGAAAACATTGATTTTGCAGTCTCTCTCTTCTATTTACTTCTTATCTCTAACTATTGCAGTTTCCTCTTAGAAGGTGCAATATTATATGCACCTTAGCTAGAAGATTTTTAGAGGTATAAGGTGATTGTGTGAAATGATCCATTGGAGAGACTAGTATCCCAAAGGATCGCAGGGGAGTTGGTAAAGATGGGATTGCCTCTCCTTACATTATACTTTCATAAAGCTTGTGCAAAACTGTGTATAACTGATATGTAGGGAATTAAAAAAAATGATAGGTATCTTGAGTGAGGGAAAAATCAGTTGAGAACTGTGAGTATTTTGTGGAAAAGAGGTTAAAGAAGAATTACACCGGTTTTCATAGAATCAAAAAATAATAATAATGGACTTGGAGGCTGAGTTAGGGAGCCATCCCAGGCCTAAGGAGTAACATGAGATGCAATTATAAAATTCAGATAGAAAAAGAAGTGGTGCCAGACCAGAGTTTGACATGCCCTATACCACTGATAAATACTTGATCAGCTAAACTAAATGAAACAGACAATAAAAACAAAACAAAAAAAATAGGCAAGTTTTATTTTGAATTCACCATCAGATAACCAATGAAAATTTTGCTTGATTCATTAAAACCTAGAGAAGTGAAGAATACAAAGAAGCATGGGATCTTATTTGGGGATTTTAAAAGAAATTCATTCTGATTCTTTAAATGAATATGTGGCAAACTGCAAACTACAATGGCATACTGATTGTCAACCTTTTTTGCACTGATCACTAAGTACATGCTGCATGTATCATGAAGAGCTCATGACATTTAATAGTGGTTCCTTCTGAAACATATGGCATCATACCAGATTAATCAGAGATCCAATAAAGGTTTTATTATCTTTTTTTCTGGGAATCAGTTTCCTCACCTGGGCGTTCTTTACACCAATGATTTAATAGGGTCACTCCCTTTCTCTATTTCTTGAAAAAGAACTTACTGTGTTTAGGATTGTATATTGCTAGAGTTCAACTCCAATTCAAAATAGTTAATAGTGATTTTTGGAATTGAGGAACAAAGCTATTATATGAAATGTTTCATTCTTTTGCTTTTCCTTATAGCTGTGCCATTAATAGTTTTATAATAATGAAGAAAAAATAAGAACCAACCAGTTAACTTGTAATAAAAAATAAGTAGAGGATGTTAAATGAAAAGAAAGATGACAGGAGGCAGAGTCAAGATGGAGGCTTAAAAGCAACAAAAGTTGAGTTCTCTGTGAAAACCCTTTCACACCAGTAAAAAAACAAAGTGTTTCAAAGGGGATAAAAAACCAAATATAACAGCAGGACAAAGCCAGGAGACCTTCCTGCTCAATTCAACATAAAAGGTACACAGAGAAGGCTGAATTCTTGAGTTTAAGGAAATGAAAGAAGGAAGGTCCCAGGACCCCTCCCTCACCTATGCTGAGACTCAGGCAGTTGTTTGGATGTTGGGACGAGGGCTCCACCCTGAAGAGAATGCCTTGCTACCATAGCTATGTGAGACTCAGGGCTCTGACCACAGCTTGTCAGACAGGCACCTGGAGAAGAGGGGCAGAGAGGAGGGTAGTGAGGTCACAGCATTTAGCCACCACTCTCCATTTTGGGCCTCTGACTCTGGAGGTTTGGGCCTCAGGACACACCCAACTGGTCCTGGCTTAATCCTATCTATCAATAGTGAAGATAAGATACCTTTGGAGGGCAGGGAAACTCTGTCTCCAACACCACTCCAGGACTTACTGTGCTGAGACCTATGGTAAGAATATGGCTGAATGGGCTCATAGGATGAAGGCTGCAACCCTGACAGAGTACCTTGGTACCACTTTGGGAAGCTCAGTGCTCTTACTGGGCAACTGACAGGGAGGTAGTTGGCAGAAAGGAGTAGAGGAGACAGGGTAACTATCTTCAACTTTCATACCTTCACCTACACCTTAAGCTTCTGCTGGCAGCTGGGGAATATCTGGTCTCAGGGCTCATTAATCTCCATCAACCTAATCTAATTACTCAGCAGAGCAGAGAAGAAGCCCCTTCAAGACATAATATCCAAAGCCACAGATCCAGCAAATAAACAGAGGAGCAAGAATACAGCCAATAAGGAGGGGAGAAAAAGGAAAAAAATGAGTAAAGAACAGAAAAATAAATTATAATCAACAGCTTCTATCCAGGTAATTAACAAAGAACAAATGGAACAGAGGAGGAGCAAGGAACACCAAGCAAAACCTCAGGAACTCCAGCAAATTGGACACAGGTTTTGGAAGAACTCAAAACCCTAATTCAAAAAACAATTAAGAGAGGGTGAAGAAAATTGGGAAAAGAACATAAATCATGTAACCATGTAAAAATATTCTAAATTAATTAAATTCAAAAAAGAAAGATGAAATAAGACAGTGAAAATTAATTAAATATTTGATTTGTGAAATGTATGAGAATTTGCTGTCAGACTTTTAAAGCCCTTCCTTCACTAACTAAACAATTCCTACGTTTCTAGTTTCTTTATACATAGTCTCTTTCACACAATCTATAATCCATCTACATTGATATACTTGCTCCTCTTGACATATAACTCCATTTCTAATTTTGGGTATTCTTACCAGCTACTCCTCCCCCCTTCTTGGAATGATCTCTAATCTGAACATCTCAACTCTGCTTTCTAGTTTTTCTGGATTTATTCATTCTTGCTTGCTCAGAAATTTGTTATATACATAGATTTTTGATATTTTGATTTCTTCATAACTCAAATTAAATACTACTTCTACAAAACATTTTCTCAGCACCACTTCATCCCATATTACTAGTCCCATACATACTATATCTTGTATGTACATGGTTATTTGCATGCCTCCTTAGAATGGGAGCTCTTTGAAAGCATTGTGGCTATAATTCAGTGATTTCACTTATGTTGACTCTTCATAACACCATTTGGGGTTTTCTTGGCAAAGATACTAGAGTAGATTGCCATTTCCTTCTCCAGCTCAATTTACAAATGAGGAAACTAAGGCAAATGGCTTAAATGTCTTTCCCAGGGTCTTATAGCTAGTCAGTATCTGAGGCCAAATTTTAATTCATATCTTCATGCCATCAGACCTGGTGCTCTATAATCTGGGCAAAGACTTTGTTTTTGCATTTCTAACTCCAGCACTTAGCAAAGTAGCTGCCATGCAGTAAATGCCCAATAAATGCATTTTGCTTAAGAAGAAAAAAATAAACAGTGAAACCAACAAGAAAGCAATGGTGATAAAACAATAAAATGGAGACATTTTATATCCACATTATAAATATGACTAAATTTAGATGATTTTCAACTTAAAAGTGGAATATAGAAAATTTGCATCGTATAAACATGTATGTAGAATTGAATATGATGCCAGAGGTCATCCAATTGTAAACCTCAAAATTTCTTAGACTTATAAATGTTGGAAATTTCACCATTGGGAAATTTCATACTTGAAAAATTTCCTATTGATAGTGGGTCTTGATTATTGGAATGTGAACCCCATTGGCATGGGAGGTTCCTTCTCCTCCCTTCTTAAGATTACTTTAGGACAGAAACCTTTTGCTGAACAATGGAAAGGACTTTGACTTATGCTTAAGCATAGAACAGGAATTTCTTTCAGTCATGATTGATTTTAGAATTGATACAATGGAGATACTTGGAATCAATCTCCACCCTATTCAGTCCTAACAGGATTGAGTAAGGGCTGCAGCCTAGATCAAAATTTAATTATTCCAATCTCTACCCTACTCAGGTTAACAGGATTTAGAAAGGGCTGTAGCAAAGGATTAAAGATTTAATTATTTGAAAATATGACCTTCAACAGACATGTGCAAAGCCAGAGACCTCTGGGCGGTCCTGGGTGAAGCTAGAGCCTCCATTGGCACAGGGAAATTGATGGACAGGTGATTGGTAGATGTGAGGACTGAGGGGAGGGAACTTGGATGGTTTCCTTAAGGATAAGGGGGTCTGAAGACTGGAGGTGGTTGAGGAGTTTGTCGGAGTGGTTGCGCTGTGCTCTGAGAAGCTTGCTCTGAAGGAAGCTGAAGGTGGGGGCCCCGGAGACTGTTTCTCCATTTTGGTCACGTGAGTAATAGGGACTGATCTCCTTTCATTGCCCCAGCTATCTAAGGGCTTGGGCCTTTTGGCCCAGCCTAAACAGAAGGGGTATTTAAGCCCTATTCCCTTCTCTCCCCTTTTCTCTCTCCCTCTATCTCTCTATCTCTAATTCCTTTCTTCCTCCTGTTTGTAATTAAAACTCCATAAAAGGTTGACGGCTGACTTGAGTTTTCATTAAGGAATTACATAGCTGAATTCCTTGGCGACCTTAAATTAATATATATCAGTCTTTTAAAAGTGATTTCCTTGTCACACAATCCAGGTCTGTCATTTATTAGATGAGAAAACTGAGACCCAAATAAACTAATTTATTTGTCCAAAGTGTCACAGCTCATGTCAAATGTATGATTTGAAATCAGCCTCTGAATTTGGACCAATATATCATTCAAATGTTCTACTAGCTCATTCCATTTCAGTGGAAGGTCACAGTAGAACTTTCTGTACCATAATTTTGGAAATTATCCTATATAAAAATAAGTAACCATACTTGTCTAGATGGAAGAATACAGTAAAAGGATATTGGATGATCTTTTCTTTCATCTTGTTTTATTATGTTGTTTAGATTGTGACCTATTCTGCAGAAGGAAAGGGATGAAATAAATTATTTTGTATTATTAATTGAATTTAACTGCTTTGTTTAATTGCATTTTTATTTAAAATGTTGTGTATGAGACGCTCTGGATTTGAAGTAACATCATTGTCCAGAAACTGACTATAGTTTCAAAAGGTAGTGTTCAGGGATTGTTAGTGTTTATTATCTAAAATTTTCAGTATCAGTTGAGTTAAATTCACAATGGATCAAAAATTCAGAGCAGTACCTAGATCCTAATTAGGGAAGATGAATAACAAGGAAGAAACTGTCATTATGACTTTAGATATAACAAACATGAAGATAATACATGGGAAGAAGAAGTTAAAGTTATTTAAGGGTAAAGAAAAAGATGAGTAACTGAAAACAGTATACATTCATAAACGATAGTATCAATGATCATTTGTTTTGATTTTCCATATTTATCCACTCTTGGATAGTTTTTTTTTTAATATATAGGGTAGTTCTTAAACTTTAATTTTTCAAGAAATCTATTATATATAATTCACTTGTCAGTTAGACCATAATGTCCAAAAAATGCTGTGGTCTATTCTTAAAATAATAGTGTTTTAGGGAGGTCATTTCTCTTGTGTGTACTCAAGAAAATTGTGTAGGATGAAATTCAGCTCTTGGTTACATTCCAAGAATTCATTACCTATTGGTCAAAGTGGTTGTGTATTAGTGCCCTTTTTTTCATGTGAACTTAGCTCTGGTATTCTGTCTTCCACCAAGATCATTATTTCATAGACCAGTTTCCTGAAAGGGAGCAATATCTAATCACTAGGCTTCTCCTACTTTGGTCAATAGCTGAAATATACAGCCTGAAGGTCTTCTGTCATCAAAAATGTGATCTATTCACAACCTAAAAAAAAATACTACCTAAGATGCAATTGTGTTAATTCTGTTTAAACAAGAGTGATTATCACATAATGGGAACAGATAAGGACTTTTGGCCTTTGGGTGAAAAAAAAATGCCTTACCTCTATCTAATTTGTGCTTCTGGGAAGGTGCTAGCAACTAGATGATGCCTATGTATGTATGTGGCTAAAAGTTAATAAACCTTCACACCTTCAGGAGCCTGCCCTTTCCTTCCACATTTAGGGAAATCTCAAGGTAAGCATTCTTTAAAATATTTTACTCACTACACACAAGGGAGAAAGATGAAACTAAAGAAACCAGTAAAAGATAGGGAAGAAGCTTTTATAAAATGATCCTTTAAAGGAAGCAAAAAAAGAAATCATATGTAATACATTGGAAATCACGTATTCATGTTTTTTTTTATAAAATTGGAAAGTTTTTCCAATCAAAAGATATCTAATTGAATAATAACCTTTTTGAATGAAATATGGACATATGATCATGAAAGATCTGTGTTTCTGAGCCTTTTCTGACATTAGTTTTGTAATCTTAGGCAAATTATTTAAACTTTCTGGACCTCAATTTCTGTATCTGTAAAATGGGGGTAATGCTTATATGATCTACCTGTCAGCAACATTTGAATGAAAATATTCTGTAAAGTTTAAAATACCATTAGAAATACATAGTTATCATTATTAATATTAATGCCTATCCCCTAATGCTGTATATTCCCTGTCTGAAAGGCAGTTGGAAAAAAAAATCTGCCCTTGTTTCCCTTCCAACATTGCTGCTATAGTATTTTTATTTAGTTGCAGAAGGGAACAGAGAAAATGAGGGCAAGTTGCCAAAGTCTAATTCTAGGCAAGTCCTTGAAGTCAGTCTACAAAACCAAAATAAATACAAAACAAACATTCATACAATTAAAAGATAGTAACAGTGCATTATAATTAGTTGTGTCAGGAAGTAAAGATAGCTTCAGTTAACTGAATGGATGACAATTACTTGGATTATTGTCATACTTAAAATGTCAGTGTTCAATGATTGCTTTAAGCACATAATAATAAATTCTACACTCTTAAGTGGCAAATACAATAAAGCTAGATGTAGAGAATGTTTTACTTCAAGCAAAATTAAATAGCAACAAAAACTACAGCATATTTTCTTAAAAACAAACAGTACTAACCAGTAATAGCTACAGATAAGCAACTATAGCTCTGCCGCTTGGTTGTTCTTTGAAAGTCAAGAACAAGTAAGCAACTCAAGGAGAAAAATCTGTTTGTGGATGGGAAAGGACAACAAACTTTCAGAAGAAAAGTGTAAGAGAGCCCAGCAACCAAGAATTATGAAATATTAAGATTTTCTAAAAAGGATAATGATATCATGTCTGAAAATGACATAATAGTTTCACAATTGCCATAATATCATACATTATTTCCTTGGATATTTTATGATTTTTATGTTAATGAAAACTTTCCCCCCTAATATAAGATGAATAAATTGTA
Organism: Monodelphis domestica; assembly: GCF_027887165.1. Lineage (NCBI taxonomy): Eukaryota > Metazoa > Chordata > Mammalia > Didelphimorphia > Didelphidae > Monodelphis > Monodelphis domestica. The sequence goes on from NC_077229.1 coordinate 203,182,806, forward strand.
CTAGATCACTCAAAGGATGAGTGTCAATAGATTGGAATACAATAAAGATGTCTTTCACTCATCACTGAAATTGATGTCTCTAGCTCCCCATAAATGTCATATGGTCTGTAGCATAGTGTATTATGGCCATAGCTTGAGTGACCTTGAATGTTCTTTTGTGGACAAGGGAGACTTAGGGAAGGAGTAAAATCAAGGACAAAAGATTCTTATATCCTTTCTCTCTCTGAAACAGCTGCCAAATATGGCAATCTGATGATACAGCCCTGAATGGGAAAAAGAAACTGTCAAGGATATGATGAAGTTATACCAAGAAGAAACTCTTCATTGTGTAATCAAAGTAATCTTAACTTCTTTTAGTTATGCTTTTCAACAGAGAGCAAAGACTAGGAAGGGGACTAGTTTTCCATTTACTTATTACAATATATAACTATAGTGGAACAAACAGAGTAATAGTTATCCTAACTGCACTACTGTTGTCTAGGTAAGAAATTGTTGAAGAACATCTCTCTTACACATTTTTCTCAACTTAGTGTGTTTTCCCTGATTTTCTTTTGAGACCTATAGTTTTGTTATCTAAGCCTTTTCTACTATCTTCACATAGACTTTTAGGTTTGATCATCTAGTTTCTACTTTTGGCTCCTTGAACATCCCCTCCTTTCAAAAAAGGAATCTTTCTCACGGACGCTATTCACCAACACAAATCATCCTGATATTCTTCCTTTCCCTAAATGAGGAATTAGGATTTTGAAGTCTTGCTTCTCACAGCAAACCCAAAGAAACTTATGTCATCTACCCATGGCAAATTCACTTACCAAATCAAGTCCTCTTACTCAGATACCAAATAACATGATCTTTGTAGAAATAGTTGGACAAAAGCTCCACAAAACTAGTTATGCTATATATTTAAAATAGACAACAAATAACATTTAAAAATTAATTATACTTTAACAAACTAAAAATGATTGAACATTGATGTGGGAATTATTTCCAAAACAATTTTAGAGTCAGATCAGAAAATTAATTCATTTGGCTAAAATAAAAATCTATGTAATGAAAAGACAAAATGACATTCAACTGAGATTATTTCACCTTACTTGTTGCAGCAAATCACTAGTGAAAATAAATATAAGAATTAACATGAAAGAACAAACATTGACATAGAATGTCACCAACATCTAAGAAAGTTTAACTTTTAAAACTTAATCATGATGATAAAGAGACAAAAAGAAGCTAAATATCTATCACAGACAGCAAATATTCTATTTCCTTGCCAATTTAAAATATATGGCTGCCAACAGAAGCCTTAATTTTAAATATAAGCTTGCTACTAAAACTTACAGAGGAGGATTGTGGACGGTAAGGACTAGTACTGTTCCATAAAATAAGAACTATTTGAGCATATATATATATATATATATATATATATATATATATATATATATAGAGAGAGAGAGAGAGAGAGAGAGAGACAGAGAGAGAGAGAGAGAGAGAGAGACAGAGAGACAGAGAGACAGAGAGAGAGAGAGAGAGACAGAGAGAGACAGAGACAGAGAGACAGAGACAACTTGTTGGGAGATCCAACAAAGGAAAATACACACACACACACACACACACACACACACACCCCTAAATACAGGAAGACAAATATATTAGAAATGGAATAAATGTAAAGATTTTTTAAAATAAACTTTTTTGACCTCAGTTATAAGGTATCTACTACACTGAAGTGCTAAAATTATTGTCCTGAGTGGCTATAAGAAATGGGCCTAAATAAAACCAATATGAGAAGAGCAACTGTCACAGCTAAAACAATGAGAAGACATCTGATCAAAATGGGGTATCACAGTTTTAAGGATTTTGAGGGAGTAGTTCTAAAGATGTGTAAAAGAGAGAGAAAGTATGTAAGAAACTCTCAGAACTAATTATTTATATGCAAAACCTATTATAATAATAAAAACAAAGTATAATTCTCTATATCTATAAAGTTTTTGTGAAAATGTTCTACTCATAAGGGAAGCTGATATAATGAACAAAGAGCTAGATTTGTTGTTAAAAATACCTATTTTCAAGTTTTATTTGTAACATAAAATAACTGTGTGATAGATAACAAGCCAAATATTTAATTTCTCAGTGCCTCAGAACCTTTCTACATTATAAGTTAATTACTAATTTCATTAGTGAAGAGAATTTTCATACTGGGAATTTCCTTTCCCATTGATGAAAATGAAGAACTGGACTTCACACTCCACTCTCAGTCTCCATTATAAATTACATGTACAACAAGGCCAACTTAAAAGAAAATACACAGATGAAATAGGTAGGGTTTTAGAAATTTTAACCTAGATCAGAATGCATATTTATAGTAAAATACTAAACTAAAAGATAATAGTATATAAGATTCTATTGTGTTTATTTGTTAAGTATAAAAATAATTTTATTGAGTAGATAAAATGCTACAGTAAGGACTCCTTCCACAAAATCTCTCCCCTACATTACTAACATTTTACATTACAGCTATAAGAATTTGACAACAGAAAAATATTTTTGTCAACACTATGTTTTATAACTGGTTTGATTTTAACTGAGACGTGTAAGGTTGAAAAACACATTTGCTATTGTTAAGCATCATGTCTACCTCAGAGTCTAAACTGAAAAATGTATTCCTAGAAGAGGTAAGGTACTAAAGAGGTGGGATACAGTGTTCTGATGACATCAAGCTTCAAAATATTGTAGAACCTCCCACCCCATATCCCTCAAAATGGAAACTATCTTCATGCAAAAATATTGTGTCTAGTTATTCACACACTAAAAATCAAATAGTAAATGATGCCTATTTAGATTCTGAGATAGAGCCGTTATCCATTAGTTCATGTATTTTGAAAAAACTACAAAAGGAAAACAAGTTGAAACCATATTTGGACATGAAGCAGAAAATAAACTGACACTTTTGGAAAATTGTGAAGTCTTTTTTAATAGCCCCAAAAGAGGCACTTAAAGGGCAATACCAACACTATTTCATTAATCTATGTACATGTCAGTAGGAAGAGGAAGAATCTAGTATCACTACCACAAAAAGGAAATAAACTAAAGAAATGACTATTTAATATGTAGGGGCAAAAAGCAATCATTTCTGTACCTCTATAGTGGTAACTGACTAACTGATTTTTAAAGGTAATTTGGGATAGAAGAAAGCATATCTTGAAATTTAGTCTAACAAGCATTTATTGATCTCCCAATATTTTAGAAGTTCACGAAGATATAAAGACAAAAGCAATATGCAAGAGCTGATTCTACTGATTATTACTTTCTATAGATGTGTCACAATATAGCTTAATAAGTTAAGAAGCTTTACAATGAAAAAATTCATTTTCTCAAAAGAATTCCCTCTTGTCATTATAACACTTTACAAATGAGGGATTAGGAAAGCTAGTTAAAAAAGGATATAATCACAGAAATATGTTTAGTAACTCCACATGATATGTGCAAATGGACCTGAACCTAGTGACTTCTGATTAAATGTATTTAGGAATATGCTACATACATCCAGGATCCCTCTGGAGAAATATTTTGCTCTGCTCTTTGCCATCTCTCTTGAGACTCACACAGCACACACAGTAAGAAGGAGAGGAGATGTCCTTCCCCTAACCCATTTTTTTCATGTTTTGGTTTTTATAAATCATGTTTTCAGCATGCTAGAGCAGAAAGGGCAGTGGACATCAACAACATTATCTTGTAAATGGAGAGAAGTAGATGAGTACCAAAAAGGATATACCATTCCCATCAGGGAGACTGTCAAGTAGATTATGTGACTTAGACCTAGTTATTGGGAGTTCAGCTATGGAGAGAAATAGGTCCAGAGGGCACAGCTAAGAGATTTGTCCAGCAAGGACCCTACACCCAAAGGTAGCCACATGAGGAAACCACAAGAGGGCATTATGTCTCTGAAGTGCTAGAAGTTTTAACTGCCTTGGTTCCATATATTTCCTGTCTATGTCTGTTTACTAACACTATAAATATATGCTTAATTTTCCCATTAATATTATTTGTAATTGTGGGAGAGTAGATCAAAGGATCATAGAGGGTTGGGGAGGGAATGTTTATACTTATTGTTCTTATGGTACCATCTTGGTAAAACTTTTTTTTTACACCAATATGTGCTTCTTGACTGACTATTGACAGTGAGTTTCTTAACTGACTATTGACAGTGAATGTATAAAAAACACATGCAAAGATGTATGCATATGTATGTATTGTATGTATCCACATTAATACAATCAGAGTTGTGGCAAGTCAGTACTTTAGATTATGGAAACCTTTATGAATATTTCAAATATTCTCCTTCAATTGTAACAAAATTTTAATTAAATGTATCTTTCCAACACCCAGATATTGTATCACCTAGATGCTTCTTTAGGGTTTTATTAAATGGAAGAGGGTACAAAAACATTATACACAAATATTAAATTTATATTTTTCCCATAGGAAAGCTAGTTATGAGGTAATTTTAAATTTATAAATTTTTCTATAAGAAATCATCTCCAGCAAGAAATTACAACATTGTTCTCCTCCTATGTCTTTCTCCACTGAATTGGGAACAGGTTGTGAAATGCTATAAGGTTCTGGTGTAGTTGTCATCAAATCTAGTATGATCGATCCTGTGGCGGCCCAAATGTAAGCTATGAAACCTGGCATTTGCATTCAGAGCTGAGATAACCTCACTATAGTGACTACAGTCACTGTATCTCTCTAAAAGGGGAATGAATAAATCAACAATAATTGTAGTACTAAGTGTTTAATTTCAAACATAGTGCTTCCAGCAACAACTGAAATTAAAAAACTGTTACAACATAGCTCCAAAGTCATGCAATCTTGTCATGAGTGCACTGAAGCAAAGGTTAACAAATAAAGAGAATAAATATGCATTTGTAGCTAGGATGTAGTGTTGCTTTTCTGGCTTTAAAAAAAAATAAAGTTCTTTAAACAGAAAAAAGTGATGAAATGTATGAATGTCAAATCCAATCAAAGACTTATAGAGCTTCTCACCTTGGGTGCACAGAAATTTTGTCTCATTTCTTTAGTATGACTTTCAGGAAAGACATTTCTTTCATGTTAGATTTTGTTTAAACTTCTTTTAGTTCCTGAAAGACATTCAGTGTCCCAACTTTCACAATTAGAACACTTTTCTACCCTGAGAAATATTTTAGAAATACAAGCCAGCAAAATTAATATTCATCATTTTGTGACTCTCAAACATGGGACATATAGTAGTTCCTCCATGAGTGAATGTGAACAGAATAAATATGCAAGTATCTCCTATCTTCTCACAGCATGACAATATTTCAGAGGTATAAATGACCTTAGCAGGCTGCTATTTTAAACCCCTTATGGATAAAGTGAAATTGAGATATAATGAATGAATTTTCAAAGGCATTTCAGCTCACAGAAACAAGAAGAAAACCTATGTCTCCTTATTCCAAGTTCAATGCTCCTTTCTGCTCTAGAATGATGAAAAAAATTTAAAAAGCATAAAATATAAATGTATGTATGTATACACAAACATATATATGTACTTAAAGCTGTTACTTTAAACAGCAAACTTCCCTAGAGAAGGTGACTGGATCCCCCAAATCTCATATCTTTACCATTTTCATGAAAATAGCTATTTTTTACAAATCATCTCTTCATTTGTATTCTTTAGGCAATATCCTTAATTTTTCTATATCTTTGATTACCTATTGCCAGTTACTGCATACACAGCTACAAACACCCACACACTCACACACACACACACACACACACACACACAATTCATAGTGCTATGCTTGGAGAGAGGGGAGAGAAAGGCACTGATCTTAGCTCCAACTCTATGTGGAACCATGAGAATTGCTTCCAAAAGTGACCTATAGGTCCCTCTCGCATCCCTAAACTGAAATGAAACAAGTTAAAATCATTTTGTACTGTTTTTGAATCATATCTATCAGAGGCACCTTTTTTAGGAGCAGGTGCAGAGACAGTACCCAGAGCAATTAAGCATTACTACAGAGTTTGGTTTGGTTTGGTTTTTCTTTTTTCCCTGTTTAACAATTGCATGTAGAATACTACAGAACAGACTATAGCAAGTCCTCTCAAGGACCCTGTGCTATTAAGTTTTAACTTTTAAAACTTCTAGAAAAGCTGCATTCTTTTTCAGTAGCTTCTTTCTCCTACCTTTACTGGAATGTATGTATACTTTAGCATGTTTAGTATGTTTCCATATAACTGAAGTTAGGTAGAAGTGTTACTGATACAGGTGACAGACAACTGAGGGTCTCAGTTTTAAGAGCAACTTAGGCATGATCTTCTTCATGTAACTTTTCCTGAACCACCCCCCCAACTACTAATGCTATTCACAAACTACCTTCACTAAGTAGTTAAATATGAGCATATACATGTACATGAATATAAATGTATGTATTATTATATATTTTGTATGTACTTATTGCCTCCTCCATTAGAATTAAGCTCTCTCTGCAAGTAGTGATTATTTCATTCTTTGTTCTGATATCTTCTTCATCTGTCATAGGACCTGGACAATTTTTGCCTGGAAATATTTGTTATGTGATTAATTAATTTGAATTTCAGCTAGTAGCACATAATAAATAATTAAGCATGCTCAATATGTAGACTGGTTTCCATACAGGTGTTATGGGGAATTTAAGGAAGGGGAAAGGGTGTAGGAAAAGGAAACCACAGTTAAATAAAATAATGTTTATTAACAAAGAGGGAATGATGGGGAAGGAAAGAGGATAATGGACCAGCTTACTAATGAACCCCAGATACTTAACCCACTATAGTTATTTTCTAAGCTTGTCTAAACTAAACTACACTAAAGCTAGCTAAGGATAAGTCCACTCAAAAAGACCAGATTCTCACAGAGTCCTTAGTGGGTCAGGCAGCAGAGATCCAGTTGCAGAGTCCTTAGAAGCTCCAGAGAGAGAAATCCTCTTCCAAATCACCCTATCTACAAGAATGAATGGGGAACTTCCTCTTCACCTTTGCTTGATGTTATTCATAAGGCAGGCAGCTTGATAGATGGGTTGGTCCAGGGAGAGTCCCAGATCCACACCTCCAGGCTTGAATTCCTGCTCCAGACAGACTGAGAGTCAGTTGAAAAACTGCTTTCTCTAACCCCTTAGAATTCTGACCCAGCCAGCTCTTGTAGAATGCTTGGCTTGAGGGCTGTCAATCAATCCTTTGCAACTTCCTTTGCTACACAGGAAAGAATTTGTTCCATTATCTTTCAGTCTTGTCCTTATCTGCATGGCCCAATTTGGAGTTTTTTTTAGCAAAGACACTGAGGTGGTTTGTCATTTACCTTCCCCTGCTCATCTTACACATAAGGAAACTGAGGTCAACAGGATTAAGTGACTTACTCAAGAGCCTCATAGTAAGTGACACCTGATTTGAATTCAGGAAGGCAAGTCTTCCTGAATCTGGGCCCAGTATTCTATCCACTGTATTACTTGGGTGTCCTAAAGTAGAGGATTAAAAGTGGAATAATAAATATTATATTCTAGCTTCACTGAAAATTTGGCATTTTGAAAGGATATTGGGCCCTCCATTTACAAGTCTAGTATCTTCTGATCCTTGTTCTGCTTTTTACCTTAGGGCAAAATTTAGGACAATGGATAAAACATTTCAAGTACACAAATTTCAGTATAATATAAGAAGTTTCTCAATAATTTAGTTTATTTTAAGATGCAATAGAATACATTAGGATAAAATGTGCATCATATTGCTGAAGGTCTTCAAATACAAAATTTGGGGCCATTTTTTGGGAAAATTTTTGGAAGCATTTTTTTTTAAGGTGGAGATTGAATTAAGTTTCTTCTAGAGTTTCTTTCAACTCCAAGACTTAGTGATCTGGAACATCTACCTAAAATCCAGAAGGTTGGATGTAACAGCATGGGAAATGTGTGGCAGGTGGTTAGGCAGTACCCAGGGTGAAAACAGTGGAAGCAGGTGACAGCTGGATTAATATGGGGTGCAGAAAGGATTGCTTAATGAATGTTTGTTGACTTGGAAAAATGTTATTTTGCCCTAAGGCAACTGGGTGTATGCTTGCTGCCTGTTCTCATTTGGAGTAAGGAAATATACACCTGATCACACCTGACTGGCTATGAATTCTGAAGTTTCAGGAGTAGAGCTATTGTACACCAGGTTTCCCTTAAAGAGAAAATAATTGATGAAATATACACTATAGATCACATTAACCCTCAAAGCCTATATTCCACTCCCATACTGTCTGGAACACCCACTGGATTGAAAAGGGATGGTGTTTTCTACATGACCTTTATGTTGCATATGACTTCCTCACCCTGACCTATGTCCATTCTCTTCTTTGGTATTCTCATGCACTTCTTAGGGTTGCACAGATGACTGACTGTCAAGTCTATTCCTCCATCCTTGAAGCTTTCCTCCATTAGAACCAATCATGAATTTTTAAGAATCTTTTGGGCATCCTGCTCCTTTCAAATATCTCAAATAGTGTTTCTAATTCAATATCTTCTGACTGAAGACTGAAGTCAACATTTTTGTGTCTCAATTTGTCACCTCTACAAACTTTTTATTTTCCTTTGATAATCCCAGTCATTAGCTCAAACTTGGGATCATTTATACTTCATCCTCCACTCCCTCACAGCTTGTTAATTTTGCATCTGAAATTTCTATTGAATTTATCCCCATTTCCCCCAGTTCTATCACACTAGTTCAGGTTCTTATTATCTCCTCAGCCTTTCTTCATTTTGCAATTTCACCGATATACTTTCCATGATCTTCATAATGTTCAGATCCAATTTTAGTTTATGCCCTACTCAAATTTCTTCTATGGCTCTCCATTCTCCATAAGGACCAAATAAAACTCTTTAACTAGTATTTAAGAGCCTCCATTGTCTTGTTTCAATTGAAGTTTTCTTCATTATCTTCTCATGTCTCCCTTTGTTCATGATATATTCTATCCAAAATGGACTAGTAGTCATTCTCTGAACCTTACCCACCCATCTCAATCTCCTAAAATATACTCTCTCTGTTTTTGACCTATTGAAATCCTTATTCCTCCTTCAGAACCAACTGAAGTATCACAAAAAAAGAATTCCCAAATCCCCCAGCTAGAAAGCGATATTCCTCCTTCCCAGATTCTCAACCTGTTTTGCTTGCATTCTACCAACTTATATCATTTTATTTTAGTTACAATATTTATATGTTATATTCCTCTGCTAAACTGTAAATTCCTTGATTAGTATTTTTCCACTGTTATAGTGAAATTTATGTGATGGGGAGCTTATTGAACATCAATGGCTATTAAATATTGTTATTACTAAAGGTATTTTATTTAATATGAGGGTAAGAAAGAGTGCATTAGAAGAAAGGACATGAGTACATAAGCACTCAACTGAAACAGAGAAATAGGAATGGATCTGCAACTATAGAAGACATTGCGTGATACTATTAAAAAACACATGTTATATAAATAGCCCATACATGGCAATCAAATATAGCTAAAGCATAAATCATCCTATGCAAATATGAAAATTAGTCATTCTTTTGAAATGCTCAACTAACTATACTGGCTATTGAAGATATGTAATAGATAAAAACCTAAAGTTACATCTATCATCCATATTCATTCTCATATTTGGTGCATTCTATCATTAAAATAGATTTTGAACATGAAACCCTCTCATTTATGTACAAAGTCATACCATTAAATAGATTTGCACATTTTATTTGAAAATTCTTTGTTCATTTCTGCTAACATTTCCTTACCGATTCAAATTATAAATATTTTAAGGATAAACTGGATCATCAAGGAATCCAAAGAGAAATTTCATGGAATACATGAACTTGAATAGGAACTATAAAGCATTTTAATTTTCATTAAATTCTAAATAAAATTTAGTATCTCCTTCAATTATGAATGTAGCCTACTACATTCTACAAACTACAGCAATGGCTACGTAGTTTTATTAGTAATGACACATTTTAATAAAAGATATAATTTATAGATATTTTATATCATATTATGGGTATTACAGAAATATAATTTTGTGAACAGAAGATATGTTCTTAGTCAAGCAAGAGAGAAACGATTACAAAAATAAAATAAAAAACTGATTATAGTAAACTTAAAATTTTCAACATAGAAAAAAATTAACATACCTAATATAAGAAAGGAAATGTACAAAAGGGAAAAAATGTTTTTCTCAAATTTCTCTGATAAGGGTTTAATATTCAAGATATATATAAATAATTAATAAATATATATGGCATAGCCATCCTCAAAAGATTAGTGGTCAAGGAATATGGACAAATAATTCTAAAAGAAGAATAGCAAAGTATTCATAACCCTATTAGAGAATTCTTAAATCACTAAATATAAAGGAAATGAACATCAAAGAACCTTGAAGTTTTACCTCATATCTTTGAAATAAGATACAGTGGCAAAAATTGGCAATAAGCAATGTTAGAGGGTTTGTGGAATGATAGGTACACTAATACATTGTTGGTGGAACTGGGAAGTGATCTACTTTGGTGTGGAAATGCAATTTGGAATTATGTAAATAATGTGACTAAAGCATGCATGCCCTTTGAATCAGAAACTTCATTATTGGATTTGGAGCCAGCAATGAGGAAATCAACACATTTCATGATAGCAAAGGATTTGGAAATAGAGTAGATATGTATCAATTGGAAAATGGCTAAACAAATGGTGATACAGTTTGTAAGAGAATATGATTCTACTGCTAGAAATGACAGGATAAGTTCAGAGAAGCATGAGAAGATCTATATGATCTGATGTTAAAACTGGAAAAAAAAATCTGGTGTAAATAGATTTCTCAAAAAATGCATTGCTATCAATAACTTCTCGTGTTCCCACAAAAAAATCAGGAATGGGCAGGTGGTAAGGTGGCAGTGAGAAACCAATAGTGAAAAGAGCAATAGGTTTGATTTCAGAAGAACTTGATAGAAACATTGCTAGTTTGTTGTATGATCTTGGGAAAGTCAACACCATTCTGAGCTGCAATTTCCTCATTTGTGAAATGAGGACAATAGTATCTGTCCTATAAATGTCACAAAGTTGCCAGAAAACTCTTTAAAGTTTAGAAAAATAAATAGATGTAAACTATTAAATTGAGAAAAGCCCTAGGAGTGAGCAAGAGTTGTAAAAATATTCAACACTTGATTTTCAAAGCCCTGAAAACTTCAGTGAATCCAACTGTGAAATGTCAAAGATCATATAAATAGGCCTAAAATGCCAAAGCCACTAAAATTAGACAAGCCCTTGCCTCTCCCCATTGCCCACTAGAAATAGCTCCTGAGAGCAGAGAGCAGTCAGGTCAGCAAAGCTTCCACTGTTTTAAGTCTACTTCAAAGAGCAAAGGAATTTGGGGATCCATTGGTAAATAATGCATAACAAATGACATTGGTGGCTAGTAAAAAAAATACTCTGTAAAATACCTTGCTATGTAATCTCTAGATAATGGGTTTGATCAAATTGTAGGACATTCAAATGCGTCATTAAAAGAATGCTGAAACCTTCCTGCTTTGGTTGAAGGATTAAAGGTCAGGCAGGGCATTTGTTAAGAGTGCCAGGGGAAGGCACTACAGCAATTTTAGAAGGACTGACCTAGGACTTACTTTCTATCTAAGAGGTTTTGACCACCTAAATGTGACAAAGCAAGCTATCTAGGGCATTTTAAATCATTGTCTCCTAATGGAGGCCTGAAAAATCAAAGGGGCCAAATTCTGCCCTTGGTTACTCATGCAGGTAGCTCTCATTACCATTAATGGCAGTTGTACGTGAGTGGAAGAGGAAGAAACCAGTTCAGTGTCCAAAACAATTAGTAATCTACACTTCCAGTTTAAGTAGTTCTCAGAACAATGGGACCCATTCTTTGACCTTCTGCTTAGCCAGTCATTCACATGGACTGTGGGGGTGGGGAATCTTACTATTTAGGTAGGAAAGGAGAATGCTAGAAAGCAACAGAAGGAACACAAGAGGAAAAATGGTTTCCTTTCAACAATTGGGGGTGTGGAGCTGAGTAGGGCAGAAACTGGAGGGGTCTGGAAGTTCATCTACCTGAGAATTCTGACCTAATCACATTTTCTGCCCCTCCTGTAAAACTTCCTAAACTTCCACTGAGTGAAGACTTCAATCCTGGTAATGATGGAGCATTTTGTTCCTTAGATAATTCAATAAGGATTTATTGAGCACTCACTAAATTCCTAATGTCCTGTTGCTAGAAGGAATAAGGAAACATGATATAGTCCAGGCACTCAAGGAGTTTACAATTTCCTTAAGAAGATAAGATATAAATAAATGATTATAAACCAAGACTGATTCTACTCATGCCCCTCAAAGGGTAATAGTTAATATAAGAAATTTAGAAGTTTGGAGAGATGAAAGGCCAGTATGGGCCAGGGAAGTCATGAAGGAAGTAGACCGTACTTTAGTCCTTGAAGGCTACTAATTAGGATGGAGATTTGCAGAGAACAGGGGGGAAAGTTTCATTGCCATGGTATTAAATGCTCGCAAGTTTGAAAGGGAAGGTGAGAAATGATATATCTGAGACTGTCCTTTCTCCCATAATAAGTTCAAAAACTTCTTGCCAAATAAATACATTTCAGTGCCCAATCTAGGTAAACTCAACAAGTCTTGAGACATACTAAACTGGACTGAGTCACTTCAGTCATACTTCCTATGAAAACCTTCACATACTCTGGTCCAGATATTTACATTTGCCTAGTTGACAAATGAAGTTGAGTAAATAAGAAGATATAGAAGACTACACTGGAAACCTAAAACCTGCCTAGGTTAACTCTAGTCAAACTAGAATTAGAATACTAGTCAAATTATTCAAACTCTAGCCAAACTAGAACACTCTAGAGGTTTCTAAAAATAACCCCAGCTATTTGCCTCCTTTCTTTATTCCAGAAACAATGGAACTTTTTACTAATAAACCAGATTGACTCTCCTGGGACTCTCATTGCTACTGAAACATATAGTTAGATTTATTTTTCTTTTTTTCCATTGAATTTTTGTCTCTTTTAAGTGGATTAAGGAAATTATCTTAAAATACTGGAGAGAAGTCTAGCAATGACATCTATTAACTTCCATGTATAGTTAGAAAAACTTGTAACTAAGACAAATTTAGACAAATAGATACATTTTTAAAATTTTGTTTGTTTACAAGATAGATTTAAAATTTTTTATTTTAATAAATTTCCACATGAGTGGAAAACTCCTCCTGCCCTCCCCTCCTGCCAAAGCAAATTGCTTTCCTTCCTTTTTCCCTCCCCACTCTTAGTGCTGGCAAGCAATTTGATATGGGTTATATATGTATTATCACACAAAACATGTTCCATATTATTCATTTTTTTACTTTTAAGCATTATTTTTATTTGGTCAATTTCAAACATTATTCATTGGATACAAAAATCATTTTCTTTTCCTCCCTCCCCTCCTGCCATCCCTCTCATAGCCGACAATTCCACTTGGTATCACATGTGTCCTTGAACCAAACCCATTTCCGTGTTGTTGGTATTTGCACTAGGATGTTCATTTAGAGTCTACATCTCCAATCATATCCCTCTGGCCCCTGTAGTCAAGCAGTTGACTTTCCTCGGTGTTTTTACTCCCACAGTTTGTTCTCTGCTTGTGGATAGTGTTTTTTTCTCATAGATCCCTGCAGATTGTTCAAGGACATTGCATTGACACTAATGGAGAAGTCCATTACATGTAATTTTACCACAGTGTATCAGTCTCTGTGTACAATGTTCTCCGGGTTCTGTTCCTTTCACTCTGCATCACTTCCTGGAGGTTGTTCCAGTCCCCATGGAATTCCTCCACTTTATTATTCCTTTGAGCACAATAGTATTCCATCATCAACATATACCACAACTTTGGTTAGCCATTCCCCAATTGAAGGGCATCCCCTCATTTTCCAGTTTTGGGCCACCACAAAGAATGTAGTTATGAATATTCTTGTACAAGTCTTTTTCCTTATTATCTCTTTGGGGTACAAACCCAGCAGTGCTATGGCTGGGTCAAAAGGTAGGCAGTCTTTTAGCGCTCTTTAAGCATAGTTCCAAATTGCCCTCCAGAATGGTTGGATCAATTCACAACCCCACCAGCAATGTCCCTACTTTGCCACATCCCCTCCAGCATTCATTTTTTTTTAATTTTATAGTATTTTATTTGATCATTTCCATGCATTTTTCATTAAAGACAAAGATCATTTTCTTTTCCTCCCTCCCACCCCCCGTGGCCGACGTGTGATTCCACTGGTATCATATGTGTTCTTGACTTGAACCCATTGCCATGTTGTTAGTATTTGCATCAGAGTGTTTGCTCCGAGTCTTTCCTCTGTCATGTCCCCTCAGCCATTGTAGTCAGGCAGTTGCTTTTCCTTGGTGTTTCTATTCCCTCAGTTTGTCCTCTGCTTTTGGATAGTGTTTTTTTCTCCTTGATCCCTGCAGATTGTGCAGGGACATTACACCACCACTAATGGAGAAGTCCATTACGTTCGATGATACCACAGTGTGTTTGTCTCTGTGTACAATGTTCTCCTGGTTCTGCTCCTCTCGCTCTGCATCACTTCCTGGAGGTTGTTCCAGTTCACATGGAAATCCTCCACTTTATTATTCCTTTGAGCACAATAGTATTCCATCACCAACATATACCACAATTTGTTCAGCCATTCCCCAATTGATGGGCATCCCCTCATTTTCCAATTTTTGGCCACCACAAAGAGCGCAGCTATGAATATTTTTGTACAAGTCTTTTTGTCCATTATCTCTTTGGGGTACAGACCCAGCAGTGCTATGGCTGGATCAAAGGGTAGACATTCTTTTATCGCCCTTTGTGCATAGTTCCAAATTGCCCTCCAGAATGGTTGGATCAGTTCACAACTCCACCAGCAATGAATTAATGTCCCCACTTTGCCACATCCCCTCCAGCATTCATTACTTTCCATAACTGTCATGTTAGCCAATCTGCTAGGTGTGAGGTGATACCTCAGAGTTGTTTTGATTTGCATCTCTCTGATTATAAGAGATGTGGAGCACTTCTTCATGTGCTTATTAATAGTTTTGATTTCTTTATCTGAAAACTGTCTATCCATGTCCCTTGCCCATTTATCAATTGGGGAATGGCTTGATTTTTTGTACAATTGATTTAGCTCTTTATAAATTTGAGTAATTAAACCTTTGTCAGAGGTTTTTATGAAGATTTTTTCCCAACTTGTTGTTTTCCTTCTGATTTTAGTTACATTGCTTTTGTTTGTACAAAAGCCTTTTAATTTGATGTAGTCGAAATTATTTATTTTACATTTTGTGATTCTCTCTATGTCTTGCTTGGTTTTAAAGTCTTTCCCTTCCCAAAGGTCTGACATGTATACTATTCTGTGTTTACCCAATTTACTTATGGTTTCCTTCTTTATGTTTAAGTCTTTCACCCATTTTGTATTTATCTTGGTGTAGGGTGTGAGGTGTTGATCTATTCCTAATCTCTCCCACACTGTCTTCCAATTTTCCCAGCAGTTCTTATCAAATAGTGAATTTTTGTCCCAAGACCTGGGATCTTTGGGTTTATCGTATACTATCTGGCTGAGGTCGCTTTCCCCCAGTCCATTCCACTGATCCTCCTTTCTGTCTCTTAGCCAGTACCAAATTGTTTTGATGACTGCTGCTTTGTAATATAGTTTGAGGTCTGGGACTGCTAGGCCCCCCTCATTAGTGTTTTTTTTCATTATTTCCCTGGATATCCTTGATCTTTTGTTATTCCAAATGAACTTTGTTATGCTTTTTTCCAAATCAGTAAAGAAATTTTTTGGGAGTTCCATGGGTATGGCACTAAATAGATAAATAAGTTTGGGCAGGATAGTCATTTTTATTATGTTGGCTCGTCCTACCCATGAGCAGTTAATGTTTTTCCAATTGCTCAAGTCTAGTTTTAGTTGTGTGGCGAGTGTTTTGTAGTTGTGTTCATATAGTTCCTGTGTTTGTCTTGGGAGGTAGATTCCTAGGTATTTTATTTTGTCTAAGGTGATTTTGAATGGGATTTCTCTTTCTAGTTTTTGCTGCTGAGCTGTGTTGGAGATATATAGAAAAGCTGATGACTTATGTGGGTTTATTTTGTATCCTGCAACTTTGCTAAAGTTGTTGATTATTTCAATTAGCTTTTTGGTTGAATCTCTAGGATTCTTTAAGTAGACCATCATGTCATCTGCAAAAAGTGATAACTTGGTCTCCTCCTTGCCTATTTTGATGCCTTCAATTTCTTTTTCTTCTCTAATTGCTACTGCTAGTGTTTCTAGTACGATGTCAAATAATAGAGGTGATAATGGGCATCCTTGTTTCACTCCTGATCTTATTGGGAATGCATCTAGTTTATCCCCATTGCAAATGATATTAGCTGATGGTTTTAGATATATACTGTTTATTATTTTTAGGAATGACCCTTCTATTCCTATGCTTTCTAGTGTTTTTAATAGGAATGGGTGTTGTATTTTATCAAAGGCTTTTTCTGCATCTATTGAGATAATCATGTGGTTCTTGTTGGTTTGCTTGTTAATGTGGTCAATTATGTGGATGGTTTTCCTAATATTGAACCAGCCCTGCATCCCTGGTATAAATCCTACTTGATCATGGTGGATGACCCTTCTGATCACTTGCTGAAGTCTTTTTGCTAGTATCCTATTTAAGATTTTTGCATCTATATTCATTAGGGAGATTGGTCTATAGTTTTCTTTCTCTGTTTTTGACCTGCCTGGTTTTGGAATCAGTACCATGCTTGTGTCATGAAAGGAGTTTGGTAGAACTCCCTCTTTGCTTATTATGTCAAATAGTTTGTATAGTATTGGGATTAACTGTTCTCTGAATGTTTGATAGAATTCACTGGTGAATCCATCAGGCCCTGGGGATTTTTTCTTAGGAAGTTCTTTGATGGCTTGGTGGATTTCATTTTCTGATATGGGATTATTTAAGAATTCTATTTCCTCTTCTGTTAGTCTAGGCAGTTTGTATTTTTGTATATATTCATCCATATCACTTAAATTGGTATATTTATTGCCATATAATTGGGCAAAGTAATTTCTAATGATTGCCTTAATTTCCTCTTCCTCAGAGGTGATGTCCCCCTTTTCATCTTTGATGCTGTTAATTTGCTTTTCTTCCTTCCTTTTTTTAATTAGATTGACCAGTACTTTGTCTATTTTGTTTGTTTTTTCAAAGTACCAGCTTCTTGTCTTATTTATTAAATCAATAGTTCTATCACTTTCGATTTTATTAATTTCTCCCTTAATTTTTAGGATTTCTAGTTTGGTTTTCTGCTGGGGGTTTTTAATTTGGTCACTTTCGAGTTTTTTTATTTGCATTTCCAATTGATTGATCTCTGCTCTCCCTAGTTTGTTAATATATGCACTCAGGGATATGAATTTATCTCTGATTACTGCTTTGGCTGCATCCCAAAAGGTTTGAAAGGATGTCTCGCCATTGTCATTTTCCTCGATGAAATTATTAATTGTTTCTATGATTTCTTCTCTAACTAAACGATTTTGGAGTATCATATTGTTTAGTTTCCAATTAGTTTTTGATTTGGTTTTCCATGTACCATTACTGGTCGTTATTTTTATTGCCTTGTGGTCTGAAAAGGCTGCATTTATTATTTCTGCTTTTCTGCATTTGTGTGCCATGTTTCTGTGACCTAATGTATGGTCAATCTTTGTGAATGTGCCATGTGGTGCTGAGAAGAAGGTGTATTCCTTTTTATCCCTATTTATTTTTCTCCATATGTCTATTAATTCTAATTTTTCTAAGATTTCATTCACTTCTTTTACCTCTTTCTTATTTATTTTTTGATTTGATTTATCTAAATTTGATAATGGTTGGTTTAAGTCTCCCACTAATATGGTTTTACTGTCTATTTCTTCCTTCAATTCTCCTAGTTTCTCCATTAGAAATTTGGGTGCTATATTATTTGGTGCATATATGTTGATTAGTGATATTTCCTCATTATCTAAAGTCCCTTTTAACAAAATATAATAACCTTCCCTATCCCTTTTGATCAGGTCTATTTTTGCTTTGGCTTTATCAGATATCATGATTGCCACTCCTGCCTTCTTTCTGTCACTTGAGGCCCAGAAGGTCTTACTCCATCCTTTAATTCTGACCTTGTGGGTGTCTACCCACCTCATGTGTGTTTCTTGGAGACAACATATGGTAGGGTTTTGGATTCTAATCCATTCTTCTATTTGTTTACGTTTTATGGGTGAGTTCATCCCATTCACGTTCAATGTTATGACTGTCACTTGTGGACTCCCTGGCATTTTGGTATCCTTCCCTAATTCTAACCTTTCTTCTTCAGCTCTACCTTTTAGTCCAGTGATTTACTTTAAATCAGTCCCCCTTGTATTTCCCTTTCTACCCCCCTCCCTTCTAATTCCCTCCCTTATTTTCCCCTGTAGTCTTTTTAAAAATTCCCCCCCCCACCCTCTCCCTCCCTTGTACTGCTTCCCTCCCCACCAGTCTGTTTTTTACCCTTCTACTCCTCTATAGGGCGCAAATCTATTCTCTTCCCCAATGGATTGGATTGTTCTTCCCTCTTTGGGTCAGTTTCAAAGTACGTAAGAGTTGAATATTTCCTATCTCTGACCTCTTTACCCTTCCAGTGTATCGATGTTCTCCCCCCCTCCCGCCATGAGCTTCTTTGTGACATATAAATTTACCCCCATTTGTTTCTTTTCCCATTTCTTTTAGTCATAACCTCTTTTCTTTTTTAGCTTTAGTCATGTATATATATATATATACATACACATGTATATGTATTTATGCATGCATATCTCTATATACCTATTTATGTCTTGTCCTTTCATCCTATGCAGTTTGTCCCTTCCCTCTGAGTGTAGTTCTTCTAGCTGCTTAGGTGATAGCAACAGTTTTTAAGAGTTGCCAATGACCTCTTTTCTTATAGGGATACATATCATTTTAACTTATTGAGTCTCTTAAAAAAAAACCTTTGTTGTTGTTGTTGTTTTTCCCCTCTTTTTTAATTACCTTTTGATGATTCTCTTGAATTCTGTGGTTGGACTTCAAATTTTCTGTTCAGGTCTGGTCTTTTATTTATGAATGCTTGGAATTCCTCTGTTGTGTTAAATGACCATACTTTCCCCTGTAAGAATATAGTCAGTTTTGATGGGTATTTTATTCTTGGCTGTAGGCCTAGTTCCCTTGCTTTCCGGAATATCATATTCCATGCCTTTCGGTCCTTCAGTGTGGATGCAGAAAGATCCTGTGTTATCCTCACCATGTTTCCATGGTATCTGAATGGTTTCTTTTTGGCAGCTTGTAATACCTGTTCTTTTATCTGATTGTTTTTGAATTTTGCTATAACATTTCTTGGTGTTGTCAGTTGGGGATTAAAAACAGGGGGTGATCTGTGGATTCTTTCAATCTCCACTTTCCCCTCTTGTTCTAGGATTTCAGGACAGTTTTCCTGGATAATTTCCCCTAGTATTATGTCCAGGCTTTTTCTTTTGTCGTGGTCTTCTGGTAGTCCAATTATTCTTAAATTGTCTCTTCTTGAACGATTTTCTAAATCGTCTGTTTTGTGAATGAGATGCTTCACATTTTCCTCAATTTTTTCATTCTTTTTGTTTTGTCTTATAGTGTCCTGCTGCCTTGTGAGGTCACTTGATTCTAGTTGTTTTACTCGGGTTCTTAAAGATTGGATTTCATCTTTGGCTTTTTGGTCGTCTTTTTCCTTCTGGTCTGAGTTTCTTTGAAGATTGTCTTTCATCCTCTTTATCTCGTCTTTCATCTCCTTTGCTTCATCTTTCATCTCCTTTGCCTCATTTTCCAGCTGGATGATTTTGGCTTTCAGGACACTATTTTCTTGTTTTAGTTCACGTGCCTCTGTTTCCAGATGACTTATCTTAATTTTTAAGTTCTTTTCCCAATTGTCTTCAGCCTCTCTTAGCTGTGTTTTGAGTTCTTCCACAGCCTGTATCCAATTCGCTGGGATTTCTGGTTTATCGTTTGCTGATCTCTCCCCCTCTGTTCCATTTGGTGAGTAGTAGCTGTCTATTGTAGTTTCTTTCTTGTGTTTCTGTTGTTTGTTCAAATTCACCCCTTCTTTCCTCCCTGTATTTGTCTGTGCTCTTGTTCCTCTCATTTTTTTGTTTTTTAGGGACTTCTATCAGTCTCCCCTCTTGGAGCTTTAACAGAGGATCTCTTGGTGTAATCTCTGAGGGAGGGTTGTTGGGGGTTTGAGCTTTCCTGTCCTCTGGAGGCTTTTGATTGGCTTAAAGTTCAGCAGTCAGTGAGGATGGATGGGGAGCCTGGGCTTCCCTGTGTTCTGGAGACTTTTGATGGGATTGAGTTCAGCTTATTTGGGATGAGTTTATTCTGAGTTTTAAACTTCCTGGACGGCTGGAGCAGATATGGAGGATCTCTAAAGCTCTAGCCAGGCTGCCAGGTCTATGCTCCTTCTAGGCTGCCATCTTGACTTCGCCTCTAGGTTTCTGTTTTTTCAGAAGACCCAGCTCTCTAAGGGGTGAGGGGTTGTGGCTTGCCTGGACTCTGAGGGCTCCTGATAAGATTAGGTTCAGGTGGTGTGGGCCGAAAGATCCCAGAGCCAAAAAAGGGAAGGGAAAAAAAAAAAGCAGCCACCTCCTCTTCCACAGCCTGTGTTGAGTGCCCAGAGACTGGCCGAGTTACTTTCAAGGAAAGCTCTTTGGAGCAACCCCTTTGCCAGCCCTGAGTTTTCTGTCCTTTCAGTAGCTCTGAGGGCTCCTGATGGGATTAGGTTCAGCTGGTTCTTTCAGAAGACCCTGCTCTCTAAGGGGGGAGGGGTAGTGGCTTGCCTGGACTCTGATGGCTCCTGATGGGATTAGGTTCAGGTAGTGTGGGCCGAATGATCCCGGAGCCAAAAAAGAAGAAAGAGAAAAGCAGCAACCTCCTCTTCCTCAGTCTGTGTTGAGTGCCCAGAAACTGGCCCGGGTTACTTTCAAGGTAGGCTCTTCGGAGCCACCCCTTTGCCAGCCCTGAGCCCTCTGTCCTTTCAGTAGCTCTGAGGGCTCCCGATGGGATTGGGCTCAGCTGGTGCCCCGAAGCTGGGACCTCCCCCGAGACCCAGAGGGAAGAACCCAGCCAGGAGGCCACAGGCTTCCCCCTTCTCTCTATGCTTCCCTGCCGTCTGTGTTGGGCACTCCGGAGACTGGCTAGGGTTGCTTTCAAGGTGAGTCCTCAGAGCCCTGAGGTTCCCACTGCTGCCTTGGGCTCAGCACTCTGGGTTGGGGGGGATGGGTCCTGGGACCTTCTTTCTGTCTACCCCTTAGATCTGAGTGATCTAGGGTTCTGGCTTTTGGGGTGCGGTACCTTTTGATCCAGGTCCAGGAGGAGGTTTCCCCAGGTCTATCCTGTTGTTCAGCTTGAATTTCGGTGGCCTAGGAGCACTTTGTTTGCGATCAGTAGGGAAGGGTTTCGGAGGTCTGAACTTTCGCTGCTTCTACACCGCCATCTTGACCGGAAGTCTCCCCTCCAGCATTCATTACTTTCCATAGCTGTCATGTTAGCCAATCTGCTATGTGTGAGGTGATACCTCAGAGTTGTTTTGATTTGCATCTCTCTGATTATTAAAGATTTAGAGCACTTTTTCATGTGCTTAGAAATACTTTTGATTTCTTCAACTGAAAACTGCCTATTCATGTCCCTTGCCCATTTGTCAATTGGAAAATGGCTTAAGATTTTTTGTACAACTGGTTTAGCTCTTTGTAAATTTGAGTAATTAAACCTTTTTCAGAGGTTTTTGTTATGAATTGTTTCCCAATTTGTTGCTTCCCTTCTGATTTTAGTTACATTGGTTTTGTTTATACAAAAACTTTTTAATTTGATGTAGTCAAAATTATTTATTTTACATTTTGTGACTCTTTTTATGTCTTACTTGGTATTAAAATCTTTCCCTTCCCAAAAGTCTGACATGGATACTATTCTGTGTTCACACAATTTACTTATTATTTCCTTCTTTACGTTCAAGTCATTCACGCATTCTAAGTTTATCTTGGTGTAGGGTGTGAGGTGTTGATCCAAGCCTGATCCAAGCCTAATCTCTCCCACACTGTCTTCCAATTTTCCCAGCAGTTTTGTTCAAATACTGGATTTTTGTCCCAAAAGCTGGGATATTTGGGCTTGTCATAGACTGTCTTGCTGAGGTCACTTACCCCAAGTCTATCCCACTGATACTCCTTTCTGTCTCTTTGCCAGTACCAAATTGTTTTGATGGCCACTGCTTTATAGTACAGTTTGAGATCTGGAACTGCAAGGCCACTTTCCTTTGTATTTTATTCCATTATTTACCTGGATATCCTTGATCTTTTGTTCTTCCAAATGAACTTTGTTATGTTTTTTTCTAATTCATTAAAAAAAGTTTTTTTGGAAGTTCAATGGGTATGGCACTAAATAAATAGATAAGTTTGGGTAGGATGGTCATTTTTATGACCTTTTCTGACATCCTTCTGCACTTATTCAGTTTTCAGATAGGTCACATTATTTTTCTTTTATGACCCTTGCCTTCTGTCTGAGAATCAATATTATGTATTGGTTCCAAGGCAGAAGAGTGGTAAGGGCTAGGCAATGGGGGTCAAGTGACTTGCCCAGGGTCACACAGCTGGGAAGGGTCTGAGGCCAGATTTGAACCTAGAACCTCCCATCTCTAGGCCTGGCTCTCAATCCACTGGGCTTCCCAGCTGCCCCCCTACAGTGATTTTAAATGAAGTTTCCCTTTCTAACTCTTGCCTACTGAACTTTGTTGGAAATATATAGAAACGCTAATGATTTATGTGGGTTTATTTTGTGTCCTGCCATTTTGCTAAAGTTATTATTTCAACTAGTTTTTTAGGTGATTTTCTAGGATTCTCTAAGTATACCATCATATCATCCACACAGAGTAATAGTTAAGTTTCCTTAAAACAGATACATTTTAAAGGAAATAGTACTATACTATCTATCTAACTGGCACAGCTAGGTGGCAACATGGATAGAGCACTGTACCTGGAGTCAAGAAGATGTAAATTCAGATCTGGCCTCAGATACCTCCTTGCTTTTGACCCTAGGGAAGTCATTTAATCATATTTGCCTTAGTTTCCTCATCTGTAAATTGAAGTGGAGAAGGAAATAGCAAACCACCCCAGTCTCTTTTTACCAAGAGGAATTGAACACATCTTAAATGATTGAACATTTATCTAACAAGAGGCCTAAACAACTGAAATCTAATAATTAAACTCTAGCCATAGACTTTAGAGTAGGAATATACCTTAAAGATAATCTAGACCAAATAATCTAGGCCCAAAGGGACTGAATGACTTCTCCAAATCACACAAATGGTAAGAAAGTCAAGACTCATACAGAATATACTACCCAAATTTTTCCTCTTTCTTGTGGTTATGGGCTGTCTCCTCTTCTTATATTTGTATCTCAACACTTTGAGCCCAGTGACTAGTAAGTAGGGAGTATTTAGTAAATGTTCTATCTATCTACTGTTAAGTCAGTCCTCTTCACACTACATCATGCTGGCTCCACAGATCACTCCCTCATTCCATTTTTTAGTATTTTGCTCTTTAACATTCCCAGGAACTAAAGAGTGTATATAGAACAGATGGCAAAAATTACATTTTATCAGCAAACATTATGAAATGTGCTAAAACAGATAAATCAATTTAATTTTTTCCCATTCAACAAAACCATGGATGCATTTTCCCAGTTCCTTGGGAAAATATCATAAAATTTTAAGTTTTATATATTTAGTTAAGAAGTTGTAGGCAGGAATATAAGGAAACAAAGGAAAGCGAATTTTTGTCATGAGAGATAATTCTAATTTGGCTCATATGGAAGGAATAATAGATGCAGACGTGATGCATGACATGTAAACAACATAAAAAAGAAAAAAGAATATAAAAAAAAGAATAGAGGGGGAATTTATTCACATTTCTTTCATTTATGAGTTTGGAAAGAGAGGGTAAAGTGAAGAGCAATGTTACCTGTAACAAAAATAAGGAACATGTGTATCATTGGCTTCTAGGGGAAGCTAAAAAAGTAAAAGTTAAAAATGCAAAGGAGATGATGACATTAAAAACATAGTTTAGATCTTTTTCAGCAAAGTTTGGAGAAATAAAGTGATTTATTGATACTTTTATCTGTCAGTTGTATGATTAAAAATGATTAAAATATTATAATATAATATATATTAATATAATATATTTAAAATGATTAAAAATATACACCATATAAAAAGAGGCTGGTTTATTTTAGCACATTTTACAACTCTTTTAACTTTCTTTACTGCCTTTTCCCTCAAATTCAGAAGCTAAGTTATTTATTGTGAGAGTATAAAGGGGTTAGAAATTGCCTCCTACCACAAAACCCTGTGCCTCATCCTCTTTCCTACACCAACAGAAGTATCTCAAAGTAACTTATGAATTTTAAGTGTGTATTCTTATGTCAAGATAGCTAGGGGGACAAAGTTATTTAAAATGAGTTCTACATTTCAGTAGAATTATCCACAGTGCATCTGCCATACTGAAAACATTCTGCAACTGGATTATGTTATCTCCAAATCTACCTAATCCTAACCTTAATCATTTTTAGGGAGGGTAATCCAAGTCCTTAGTGCAAGGCTGTACAGGAATAGGGTGTTTGATTCCAGGATAAGGGATTGGGTGTTCTTAGTTCATGTGACAATAAGGTGGTTATATGGGAAAAGTAAGAAAGAATTTGATAATGGATTCCAAGGCTTTGACAAGGAAATGGTGCTAAATACATTTTTTTTTGCTGATTTTTCCTTAAGATTCCTTGAGAATCTCAATTCATCATGAGCTTCAGTGCTCCTGACACTACAGTCTCATAGCACACATATATCCAACTTGTTTTACCTGGTCTTGCTTCTATCCATTTAATCTGGTCAGTACACTCCCTTTGTAGTAAAAAGTCTTCTTAAGACATATTATAGTTTTCCCCTTCATCAAAACAGTCTCTCTGTATCTTTAGAAATTGATTCTTAAGCTTCTTCCATTCCTGTCTGAGTTAATTTCAAATACAGAATTTTACTTAGTATGATTCTTCCTATCCTTTCTATGGATCCTTTGAAATATCTATAACAATCTAGGACATACATCAGGTAATGTGCGGTTTTTCTATGCCCTCTAACATAGTCTAATGTGGCCTGGTTACTTCCCCTCTAGATTCCTACTGTTTCCTTTTCAGCAAAGCGTTCTCGTTGGTTGATGGACATACAACTAAGAAAAGAGCTTTCTTTCTTTGCTTAGGTGTCCCTAAGGTCATCAGTTTAGCAATATTTTCCAGATTATTGCAGGTTGTTGAATTTGTTTCCATGCAAATCACCAAAAGTGAAGAGTTATCATGAGATACAACGAGACTAGAAAATCTCAATAACATCATGGATATTATTTATTAATATCTTCTTTAATTTTCAAGATTTTCATTTAGTGTTTAATTGTTTTGGTTATTTTTTTCAGTAAGATCTAACTCCATTTGGTATTTTCTTGACAAAGACATTGGAGTGGTTTGCTACTTCCTTCTCCAAGTAATTTTACAGATGAAGAAAATGAGGCAAAAATATTAAGTGATTTACCCAAGGTCACACAACTAGTTACATCTGGGACAGGATTTAAGCTAAAAAAGATGAATCTTTCTGACTCTTGGCCTGGTACTCTATCCACTGTACCACCTAGGTGTTCACTGGTGTTTAATGGAAGATTTTTAATTTTTTATTTGCATACCCAATTCATTGATCTGCTCTCTCCCTATTTTATGGATATAAGCATTCGGAGATATAAATTTTATCTAAATATTGCTTTGGCAGGATGTCACATATTTTGGAATGTCTCATTGACATTCTCAATGAAATTATGAATTATTTCTATGATCTGTTCTTTGACAAATTCATTCTTTGGGATTAGATTAATTAGTCTCTAATTATCTCTTATAGAAACTTTCCATAGGCCTTAATTAAATCTGATTTTATTATGAAAAAAGGGTTCATTTAATTTTTCTTTGAATAGAAAGGCATTATGCTACTACATGATGAATTTTTATGTATGAAGATGTCAAATACAGGTCAGAAAAATGTATAGTCCTTTCTATTTCCATTTAGTTTATTCTAGAGGTCAATCATACCCACATTTTTAAATATTCTATCATTTCCTTAAATTCTCTTATGCATTATACAGTGAGATTTATCTATATCTGAGAGGGGAATGTGCAAGTCCTTTGATAGTATATTTTTAATCTCTATTTTCTTCTATAACTCACTTAACATTTTCATTAATATATGGATGCTATGCCAATTGGTGCATATATATATATATACATATATATGATATTATTACATTGTTCCTTTAACAAGGTGTAGTTTATCTACTTATTCCTTTTAATTAGGCCTTTTTTGCTTTTGTTTTATCTGAGACCATGATTGCAAATAATGTGTTTTTTACTTCAATTGAAACATAAGAGTTTCTATTCCAATTCTTTTTTTATCTCTGTGTCAAGTGTGTGGGTTTTGGTATCTAATCCATTCTTTTATCTACTTATGTTTCCTAGGAGAATCATTAAATTTACATTCACTATTATGATTATTAAAACTTTGCATTTTGCTCCATCCTATTTTCTTCTATTTATATCTTATCCCTCTTCTAAGTTCTATTTTCCTTCTGAGCATTGTTTCTTTATATCTGTATTCTGTTTTGTCATCTTCCCATTCTTTTATCCCTTTCCCTTCTTCTTCACTGTTAGGTAAGATAAATTTCGGTCACTAACTTAGTGTAAGTGTATATATAATTTTTCCTTCCTGAACCAATTCAAATTTAAATGAGGTTGAAGTGTTGGTTGCCTCTCCCTACCACCATTTCCACTTAAGTTTATAAGCTCTTCTTATGGAAGTCTTTTATGTAAGATCATTTTTCCCATTCTTCCTCTTTTCCCTCTTCTCCCAGGTTATTCACTTTATCTCACATCCATTTTTATATCATGTCAGCATAATTGACTTATTCCTATTCACTTTTTTATGTAAAATCATTCTAATTGTCCTAGTGATAAAGTCCTTAGAAGATACATGTTTTCTCTTCCCATATACATTCCCTTGTGATTTCTCTTTCAAGTTTGCCTTTTTTATTCTTCTCTTGAGTAATCGCTAAAAGTCAAATTTGTATTCCTCTCTGGTCTTTTCATCAGGGAGATTTGAAAGTCTTCTATATCATTACATATCCATTTTTCTCTCAAAGAATTATACTCATTTTTCCTAGTTAAGTTATACTTTGTTGTAATAAGAGCTCTTTTGTCTCTCAGAATAGCATATTTCAAGTTCTATGTTCTTTTAATGTAGTAGTTAACAATATGATTTTATCAATAGATGCAAAAAAGCTTTTCACAAAATACAACATCCATTCCTATTAATAACATGAGAAAGCATGAATCAATAGATCTTTCCTTACAGTAGTTTCTACCTATCAAAATCAACAAGCATTATTTGTAATGAGAATGAGCTAGAAGCTGTAAAAAATAGACTCGAATACAGGACTACAATCCCCATGAGCCTTTGCCCCACTTCCCCAGAATGCCTTGTAATCTCACCTGGGCCGAGATCGAGAAGATATTTAAGCAAAGGCTTTTGAAGGGCTCGGGCTTTTTTGGACTTGCGTTTTGGAGCAGAGGTGTCTCTTCCATGATGTGAGGTTATTTTGTCTAGGCCTCTGGCCTAGGCACATGTTTCTTACTTGTATATTCTTAATCTTTAACCTTTAATAAACCTCTAAAAAAATATAATACTCCTTGCAGAGAGAAACTAATTTCTATCTGCCTCAGTCTCCCTCTCTCCCCTAAATTTTAATCATTACAGTTGGCGACCTAATGGAAAAAAGAACTTTCAGTCTTCTGATTTCTTTTCTGATCTTAAATTCAGTTTTAATATCTAGTACCTAGAAAAAAAAATTTTTTTTTGAGCCATATCTCTCTGGCCAAGGTTTTCTACCCTCGCAAAGCTGCTACAGGCTCCGGACCTGCCCCGCCGCTTCCTGCCTGCAACCTGCAGCCCTGATCGTCCTCACCTGGTACCTGGTCCCGGCCTTGCCCACGCCCGCAGCCACTCCTGCTCCTGGCCTCTCACCAGCCGCTGCCTGCCTATTTCTGTGCCCCAGACCCACA
This sequence comes from Monodelphis domestica, assembly GCF_027887165.1. NCBI lineage: Eukaryota > Metazoa > Chordata > Mammalia > Didelphimorphia > Didelphidae > Monodelphis > Monodelphis domestica. Next base: position 203,211,054 of record NC_077229.1, read on the forward strand.
AGCGTGACCCCAGCCAGCTCATCACCCAGATCCCTGGAGCAGATCGCTCAGGACTCATTGCGACCAGCTGGTAACAGTATTGGCCACGTGGGCGGAGGGGAGAGACCAGAGGGAAAGGAGACCGGGCAATTTTCCCTTAGGCTAAGCCTCCACGTGGATGGGGGTATTGGCCACAGGGGTATCAGAGAGGGGAAAGACAGAAAAGACTAAAGAGAAGAAACAGACTTTTCAAACAGAAACTTAATAGCAATGGGCTGTTTAAAAGGATTTTTGACTCTTCTGGCAATTTCATTGATTTTGCCTGCCTGTCTGGGAGCAGACTCAGCCCAAAGATTCAACTTTGAATTTGCAAATGGGTGGCCCAGCGAACTGGAAGCCAGGCCCAGAGATGGGAGGTCTCTAGTTAAAATCTGGCCTCCGATGCTTCCCAGCTATGGGGCCCTGGACGGAGCCCTTGAACCCCATAGCCTAGCCTTTACTACTCTACCTTCGGACAATAGACATTTAAATGGATAATTAAAAAACAAACAAACAAAAAAAAAACCCCAAGGAACTTTGAAGAGACTAAAGGCTACATTCTAAGACATTTCAAACTCCAATGGTTTATTAAAAAAAAAATCTCTGTATTCTATTGCATTGTTTTGTTTAAGGTTTAACTTTGTGATTTTAAGTTCATATATTACTGGATTGAATATTATTCTGTGAACTGAAGGTTGATTGAATTTATTTTGAATGTACTGAGTTTTGAAATTCTGTTGTTTTTCCCCTATAACTGTGTTGAAAAAATATTGTTGTGAATAAGCCCATATATGAAAAAACAGCTTTTTTCTATTTTGCTGAGGATAGATGGACTTCAGAACTGGTTATAATTGTATTAACAACCTTTGGAAAATTTAATGTGCTAAATACCTCAAATGATTTGATTTTAAGGGTTTTTTAAATATGATTTTGGAATTTTTTTTTAACAGTCTGGTTATTTTTGCCTGCCCCTACCACGAGGTAAGGCCCATTCTAGTAGCTGAAGTGAAATGTATTTTATAACCCCCAACCTTCCCACATGTGAATGGAAGTTGGGCAGTTAATTTCAGGGCATTTGTACCCTTGGGAAAAGCCTCCAAGAACAAGGAGCACCCCTTTATTTATGCTCTTCAGCTCACTATTTTACTTCTACCAGGATGATATATAGATTTCTTGATTATGTTCTAAACCCAAGATGAGTTTTACTTTGTTTAAAAAAAAAATATGTTTAAATACCAAGGTTGAAAGATTGCTATGTTTGTAAAAATTGTGACAAATGTCCATCAATTCATAGGTTTTAAAAATGTCATACAGCAACTTATGTGAAATATGAAAGTGTGTTTGTTTGCTATTGTAATTAATTGGGCTATTGAGAATTTTGGGGATTTTGATATCTACATAGTTGTACTACTGTATTTTTAAAGATGAAAAAATTGTTAACCTTGTTCAATTCATTTGCCTTCTACTCACAGTGATCATGGCCAGATACAAAGAGGAAATGGATCTCATTTTTTGGTGAGAAAGCCTTGCATATCTCTTGCCAATTGATTCATATACCTCATACCTCAGCCATGCATCCCTAACTGATTCTGAATCTTTCAATCACCCACAACACGGGGGAATGTAAAAAAAATATCATTATTTAAATTGCAAAGTTTAAATTCCTTTTGAGAAGAATTTTAGATAAGGAAGATGCTACCTCTCTGAATCCAGAACTGAACTGTTGGAGAAGCCACCATGAAGAAGCCTCCAGACCACAAGTTGCACAAAATTGAACTTTGGGTGTGGTTGATTGAACATTTATTTGTATGTATACTTTTATGCCAAAGGGGACTGCCCCCTAATGGCTTCTTGTCAATGTGTTCAGAAATTATTGGTTTTATTCTTTTTTCTCTTATCCTCACACTATTGTAATCTTTTAAGTTTATTATGTTTTTATGATCCTTTTGGGGAAAAATTAATTTTTCCACAAATGATCACACGGGGGGATGTAAAAAATAGACTCGAATACAGGACTACAATCCCCATGAGCCTTTGCTCCACTTCCCCAGAATGCCTTGTAATCTCACCTGGGCCGAGATCGAGAAGATATTTAAGCAAAGGCTTTTGAAGGGCTCGGGCTTTTTTGGACTTGCGTTTTGGAGCAGAGGTGTCTCTTCCATGATGTGAGGTTATTTTGTCTAGGCCTCTGGCCTAGGCACATGTTTCTTACTTGTATATTCTTAATCTTTAACCTTTAATAAACCTCTAAAAAATATAGTACTCCTTGCAGAGAGAAACTAATTTCTACCTGCCTCGGTCTCCCCATCTCCCCTAAATTTTAATCTTTACAAAGCCTTTTCAGTAACTTGAGAGTTGAAACAAGCATATCTATTATTACCACTACTATTTAATATTGTACTAGAAATGCTAGCTATAACAATAATAGGGGGAAAGAAATTGAAGGAATTAGAATAGATAAGGAGGAAACAAAACTATCTTTCTTCAGAGGTGATATGATATATTTTGAGAATCCTACTACACTACCAACAAATTCCAGCAGCAAGATAGAGAAAAAAATTCCATGTAAAGTAAATGTAGACAATTTAAAATACTGGAGAGACAGCCTGCTGTGGCCAACTTTGGAAATATATGAATGCAATTGCAAAAAAAAAACACTTCACACACTTGATTACATCTAAAGAATTGAAAAATATTATTTATTCAAGTGTAGCTCAAACCAATATAATAAAAATAACAATTATATAAAATAAATTTACTTATTGAGTGACATACAGATCAAATCACCAAAAATTATTTCATAAACCTAGATAAAACAATAACAAAATTTATATAAACAAAAGGAAAGAATATAAAGCAGATAAATGATAAAAAACAAATGTGAAGGAATGCAGACTAGCAGTACCAGATTTCAAAATATATTATAAAGAGGTAATTATCAAAACAATCTGCCACTGACTAAGAAATAGAGTGGCAGAAAAGATTAAGTACAAAATACATAATGATAAGTGGCCATAGTAAAAAAAGTTGTAGTATATGATTGTTATGAAATACGTGCTAAAAAAATGATGAACATAATGGTTTCAGAAACCTGGGAAGAATTTTATGAACATGCAAAATTGAGTGATCAAATCAGAACCAGAAAAACTTTATATAACAACACTATTGTATGATGATGAACTGTGAATGGCTAAGGTATTTTGATCAATATATCCATCCAAAATAATTCTGAAAGACTTATGATGTAAATGGTATCCACCTACAGAAAGAGAGCTGGTGAACTTTGAATGCGGATTGAAACAAATGTTTTTCACTTTATTTTTCTCCATTTTTTTTGTACAATGGTTACTATGGAAATATATATTTCATGAGTTCACATTTACAAATGATATCACAATTCTTGTCTCAATATATCACAGAGGTATGGGTGCTAGGGAGAGAATTCAACAGTTATATTATTATTCAACAATTATTTCTTTGGCACATATATATTTTAAATAATTAATCATTCTACTAAACCAACATTCAACTTTCATTTTCACTAACAAATTATACAATTCTATATTATTGAAAACCTCAGTCCTCAAAAAGGGAAAGGAAAAAGAAAAAGGAATTTTTTATAGAATCATTTACTCTAGTGTCCTAAATTTATAATGAACTTTATATAAATATTCCTTACTAATAGAAAGTTAGTAATGCTAAAAATAGTATTTACTCCATATGAAATTGTATATAAACAGTAGGTCTAGATCAGTCTACCATTTAAGTACCTTATGATAACTACATGAAATATTTTATAGGATCCTACCATCCAAATTAATCCATTTGGAAACTGTCTCTAAGAAGATCTGGGTTCTAATCTTGACTTTCATTAATAGTTTCTGTGAACTATGTGATTCAGGACCAGCTATTTAACCTATATTGGCCTCAGTTTCCTAATGTGTAAAATGAGACATACTGAAGTCTCTAAAAATCTCTCCCAACCCTAAGTCCAATGAACCTCTACTTAAAGAGCCAGGCAGTACAGTTAGTTGAGTCCTATATTTGGAGTAAAGAAGACAAGTATTCAAATCCAGTTTTGGACTCAACAATTGTGTGTCTAAGCCATCTTAGACATCTAAGACAACTCATCTACCTTAGTTTCTTCATCTGTAAAAATGGTATTATGATAGAAATTAACCCTCAAGATTATTATAAGAACAAAGAGTTTTTTTTCTAAACTACTTTGCAAACTATATAAATGTTAACTAATATATTACTGATTAATATTATTTTTTAATTATTATACTTCAGTTTCAGTATGAGGATCCTATGACAGTTGATCACAGACTGAGTCATCATTAAATCAATCTTGTTTTCATTCTGACTTTAGTAACTCATTGACTAGATTCCTGTCTTATATCTAAATTTTCCCAGAACAGAAAGGATGCGTCCTATATCAATTCCTTAATTAAAGGACTTTTAACATGCCCCTCTATATCTTTAGAAACTTGGTATCTAACTTTATATCTTCATCTCAAGGAACAGAGTTTCCTTCCTTTGAATCCCAATGTCTAGAATCCAATGTGATACTTTTTCACCTGAATCTCTGCCAACCAGTCAGTGCCTGATTAGGTGATTACTTGCCTTATCCCTTTTATAATTTCTAACAAGATCACCTCTCAATTTTTCTTTCTCTTATTTCCAATTATGCATAGCACTTTCCCAAGCAAATAGTGCTCTTATTTTTCCTATTTTCTTCCTTTGGATTGTTTGTGTGGAAATATGTACATATATAAACACAATACACACACATATAATTCTTAGAATAACTAGCCGTCCACATTTAGATTTACTTCTTTCTCTATTCATTTAAATTTGTTGTCCAAATTAAGGTCTGAAGTTGCCAAGCTTCCCAAGAAAATTCCTCAAAAATACTCGATACACAGTTATAGCAAAAGCATGGCAAGCTGAATTGGGACAGACAGGGCCTTTTGGGTGTGGATTCTACCACAGAAAGTTGCATAGTATTGGATCTAATAGCATTCTGTTTTCTCTTCAGTGCCATAATCAATAATGTAGTCATCATGATTTTCAATCTTGTTCTGGAAAGCTCTTACTACCATTCAGAAAACTACCATTAAAAACTGCAAAGGTATACCCTGGCAATGAAACTCTGAAAAAAAAGTATAAATGTCAAGTGTGCTAAGCGATAGATTAAATGTTTCTTTATCTGTCCATAATACAATAATCATTTTGGTAATAAGTCAGGTTAAGTAGCACCCAACACCTGGAAAAATCAGATAGTCATCCCAATATTGTCATTGATGGCAGGGATCCAAAGACTGAAACCAAATTTTCCCAGTAGTACACTATCTAACATTGCACAGTTGGATAAGGAGATGGCAACTGTCATTAAGCAAGCAAGTACATCATTTGAAAGACCATCAGGCAGGCTATAGAAATTAAGTAGTTTCAAGCAAGAGCTGAAAATACAAACTGATAAAGCTGTAATGCTAGCAGAATTATCCTTACCACAGATAGGAACCTGGTTTTGTCACCAATGTCCCCTGGTATCCCTGGATAAATACCACTACTACCATCCAACTGTCATAGTCAAGATCAAATGGCAGCATCACATATCCAACTGTGAAATTCTAGACTAAGGTGTTGAGGCTATTTTAACCACAAGTCAGCCTGTCATATGGGATGTCTGAGCAAAGCAGAGGAAATGGGAATTTTTCTTTTTTTCTGCTAAGCTGACAGAAGAGAAATCAGTAGAATATTGTTAAAAGAAAGCAGATATTAAAATGAAAATAAAACTAGACCAATAAAGGAAAGAATGAGGTCCATGGATGAGTATGTTTGATCCATTCCTGTCACAACAGAAGGTAGCATAGATATTATTTTAATTAAATCAATCTATTGACTTTATCCAAAAAAAATAACAAAAGAAGCAGTATGACATTATGAGTAGAATGTTAGATTTGGAATCAGGAAGACTTTAGGCTTAAATTCTGATTCTGGTATCTAATTACTATTCAACCATAGCATTTCAGGCAACTCTATAAAGTCAGTAAGTCATCTGCGTCAGTGAAAGGAGTTACCAAACAAAAGATATCACAGATCCTTACTCTACTGATATATTTATATATCAGTTTTACTAGAAGCTGTGTATGTCAGGGAAAGGGGCTAAATGATATGAAATAAGCCTAATTCACTGGTACCTTGATACACAAGTTTAATTCATTTCATAATCAAGCTCATAACTCAATTTGCTCATGTGTCAAATCAAATTCCCCGTTTAAATTAATGAAAATGCAATTAATCCATTCCAGGCCCAAAAAAACAGGCAAAATTTTTTGTTTTATATGTTTAAATACAAAAATGCACTTTATAAATAACAAATAAATATATTTATAGATAATAAGAATGAATGTAAAGAAATAAACTTGCTTATGAAATGTTATTTCCAGGTCAAGCAAAGATGCTGTAGGAGAAGGTTTTCATTTTGTGCACTATTGTTTAACATTACTTACTCTCTACACAAATAATGCTACATTTAAATGCAAAATTGGCCTTAGAGTTTACTTATAATATGTAACTTTATTGTTAGACTTAATTGCTATTTTTTACTTTATTTAATTACCATCATTTTCTTTATTGAATTTTGGCTGTTTTGTCACACTTTCCTCAATTTCATGTAGAGGCCTTTTCAAATAAAACTTTCCATGGAAGTTTGTTTCTTCTTCCTTTTCAGAGCATTTCGATAATGTGTGAAACAAATGTTGTTACACAGCCTCCAATGCACAACCTTTTGCAACTTTTTCTGGGTGTGTCTTTTCAATAAACTGTTTAATTTTTTCCTAAATCCTCAACATTTCCTTAATCTCACTTGTACTGATTACCTCATTCACTTCCATCTCCTCCCCAGTAATTTCCTGCAAAATCTCCATATGCTGATACTGCTATAACTTCTTCAATTTCTTCATAGTCAGGGCCCATGGTTAATAGTTAAGAAATTTGCTAAAAACAATGATAATAAAAACAAAAATAAAGAAGAAAGCAAAAGCAATTCAATACAGATGCTCACACAGCCAAATAAACAATGAACTAAATGAGACAGCCTTATATAACTGGTGAAATTGAATGTTCAGCTGGCTATCTAGTGGAGGGTGGCAGAAGCTTATGATTACAATATCTGTTCATGACTTAAAGCAAAATATCCCTATCACAACTGCTTGATCTCAAATGGCTTGTGACTTCAGGTGCTCGTGTATCAAGGTGCCACTGTACTTCCTTCTATTTCCTAAGGTCACCTTCTAGAGAATGGAATGAAGAAGGAAGGTGGGAAATACAACTTATTAAATACTAAGTGGGAAATTTAAATCTCTAAATGTTTGCATCAACAAAATAGAGGAGAGGATCAATAAATTGGACATGCAACTGAAACAACTAGAAAAAGACCAAATTAAACATCTCCAAATAAACACTAAATTTGAAATCTTAAAAATCAAAAGAGAGATTAATAAAATTGAAGTAACAAAACTATTGGTCTAATAAACAAGACTAGGAACTGGTATTATGAAAAAAATAAGAAAACCATTTGTTAATTTGATTCTAAAAAGAAAGAAAACCAAATTACCAATATCAAAAATGAAACAGTCCAATTCACAACCAATGAAGAAGAAATTAAAGCAAGTATTAGGAGTTATTTTGCCCAATTATATTCCAAAAATCTGATAGTCTACATGAAATAGATGAATGTTTAAAAAAATAAATTGCTCAGGTTAACATAAAAGGGAATAGAATACTTAAATAAACCCTTCTCAGAAGAAGAAATTGATTGAGTCATGAATAAGAAAAAATCCAAGGACCAAATGGATTCACAGCTCATTTTTATCAAACATTCAAAGAACAGTTAACTCCAATACAATATAAATTATTTTGAAAAATAGTTAAAGAAGGAATTCTACCAAAATCAATTTATGACATGAATTTGAGACTGATATCTAGGCCAGGAAGAATAAAAATGGAGAAAGAAAATTATAGACCAATCTCTCTAACATTTATGCAAAATTTGTAAATAAAATACTAGCACAAAGATTACAATAATATATCATAACAATCATACACTATAACCAGTTGGGTTTTATAGTAGGAATACAGGGATGGTTTAATATTAGGAAAACTAGCAGCATAATTGGCCATATCAATAAAAAAATCAGAAAACATATGAATATCTCAATAAATGCAGAAAAAGCTATTGACAAAATACAATACACAGTCTTTCTAAAACCACTAAAGGACTTTGGAATAAATGGAACTTTCCTTCAAATCATAAATAGCCTTTACATAAAACCATTAACAAGCATAATCTCTAATAGGGATTAGCTAAAAGCTTTTCCCTTCTGATCAGGGGTGAAGCAAGAATGTTCATTTTCACCACTGTTCTTCAATATTGTACTAGAAATGCTATCTAAAGCAATATGAAAAGTAAAAAAAGTTGAAGGAATTGAATAGGTGAGGAAAGAATGTCATCACCCTTTGCAGATGATGATGACATACAGAACACAAGAGAATCAAATAAAAAATTCTAATCAAAACAATTAAAAATTTTAGCAAAGTTGAAGGATATGAAATAAACCCACATATATCATCAGCATTTCCAAGTATTACCCAAAAGATCCAACTGTATTCAAAGAAAGAGAAATCTCATTTAAAATAACAGTAGAAAATAACTGGGATTTAGCGTACAAAAACACACCCAGGAATGATATTTACACAATTACATAATACTTTCCACACAAATTCAGACATAAACAATTGAAACAACATTAGTTGCTCATGGGAAGCCCAAGTCAATACAAAAAAAATGATGATGTCTAAATTACTTGTTCTATTCAATGCCATGCCAATCAAAGTACCAAAAATTATCATAAAGAACCAGACAAAATAATATCAAAATTCTTTTGGAAGAACAAAAGGACAAGAATATCAAAACAATTGTAAAAAATATTAAGGTTGTCTGTCTACACTTGACTTCAAACTGCATTATAAATCAGTCATCATTACAATATTGGTATTGGCTAAGAATCAGAGCAATGGCATAATGTTATAGATTAATTAATCACCAAACGCTACTACATGACCATAATACCCTAGTGTTTGAAAAGCACAAAGATCCAAGTTTTGGGGAAAAGAACTCACTATTTCACAAAAAGATCTGGGAAAACTGGAAAAGTATATTGCAGAAATTATGGATAGACCATCTTACAGAATATACCAAGATGAAGTAAAAACATACATGTTCTAAAAAATGAGACGATAAACAAATTTTGAGAGCATGTAATAGTTTGCTTCTCAGTCCTATGAATGGGGAATAATTTATGACCAAATAAGATATAGAGAATATTACAAGAAGTAAAATGGATAATTTTATTGCATTAAAATGTTTTTATGCAAACAAAAACAATACAACCAAGATGAGCAGGAAAACAAACAAACAAACACAAAAAACTAGGGGGAATTTTATACCAAATGTCTCTGACAAAAGCTTCATTTCTCTAATATATAAAGAACTGAATCAAATTTATCAGAATCCAAGGCATTCCCTAATTGATAAATGATCAAAGGATATGAATAGGGAGTTTTAAAATGAAGAAATTAAAACTATCTTTAGTTGACTGAAAAAATTATTACTGATTACAGAAATGAAAATTAAAACAACTCAGAAATACTACCTCAAAACTATCATATTGGCTAATATAACCAAAAAGGAAAATGACAAATGTTTGAGGGCATGTAGGAAAAATAGAACACTAATACACTATTGGTAGAGGTATGAATGATATAATTTTTCTGGAGAGCAATCTGGAAACATGCCTAAATTGACCCAGCACTACTAGGTCTGTATCCCAAGGAGATTAAAGAAAAAAGAAAAGGATATAAATAACAAAAATACTCATTGCTCTTTTTGTGGTGGCATAGAATTGGATCCTGAAGGGATGACCATCAAATGAGGAGTAGTTGAACAAATTATGGTATATGTTTGTAATGATATACTATTATGGCTTAAAAAATGATGAACAAGATCAGTTCAGAAAAATCTGGAAAGACATGAACTGATGCACAATTGAATAAGCAAAAACAGGAGAATGTTTTATATGGTAACAGAAATATTATATGATAATCAGAAAACATGTTAAAATTTTTCTATATATAATCAATTTTTAAATCAGCTTATTAATTGTCAGATATGAGATAAGTATTGTGTTAAGTGCTTTACAAATGTTATCCCATTTTGTCATCTTAAAAAACCTGGTAGTTAGATGCTATTATTATCCCTATATTAAATTTCAGAAAACTGATGCAGACAAAAGTGTAGTAGTAGTAGTAGTAGTAGAAGAACAAGAACAAGAACAAGAACAAGAAGAACAAGAACAAGAACAAGAAGAACAAGAACAAGAACAAGAAAAACAAGAACAAGAAAAACAAGAAGAAGGAGAAGAAGAAGAAGAAGAAGAAGAAGAAGAAGAAGAAGAAGAAGAAGAAGAAGAAGAAGAAGAAGAAGAAGAAGAAGAAGAAGAAGAAGAAGAAGAAGAAGAAGAAGAAGAAGAAGAAGAAGAAGAAGTAATAGCAGCAAAAGCAGCAATAACTGCTATGTGACTGCTACTATATTAAGAATTTTACATTTATCTCATTTGATCCTGGAACAACCCTAGGAGGTAAGTGCTATTATGCACTATAATGATCTGCATTTTGTGAACAGAGGCTAAATGACTTACCCAGGATCACACAACTATATCTATAACAAACTATATGATTTGAATTGATATCTTAGTGACTCCTAGATCAGTGCTCTGTCTATTTTTCTATCTAGTTGCCTCTAAAAAAGCAATCTCTTGAAGTTTTGAGTTTGCAGTCACTGTAAACATTCAAATATATGCTATATAATCACTAGTTGGGGCTAGAGTTGAAGAAGGGATTCATGAATTCTGTGTTCCACTGAATCATAGATTTAAAATTGAGAAGAATGTTAGAATCTTCCCAGTCCAACCCCTTAATTTTACAGATGAGGAACTAAAGCCAAGAGAAGTTAAACATTCCTTGCCCAGAGTCACAAGGATAATAAGAGTTTGAGGCAGGGATTAAAACAAAGATCTTTGTAACTCCAACTCCAGCATTTATGTCCTGTAGCATGTTGCCTCTCTATGAACTAGATGATCACAAAAGTCCTTTCCAAATGGTTCAATAAAGAAAAAAGTGCTTTGCCTATGTAAGAGAATTAGATCCATGCTTTATAGTATGAAATAATTATCTAATATTTTTCATCTCAATTAGAAATTTCTCAACATTTTTTCCATCTACATCCCAGAGTTTGTTAAATTATAGAGCAGGTTCACTTTAAAGTTGATGATAGAATGAAAATTGAGGCAGAATAAAGGATAGGGTTCTGGATCTGGAATCAAGAAGACCTGAGTTCAAATTTTGCTGCAGATGCTCATCACCAATTTGACCCTAGGCTAGTTGTCTAACCTTTCAACATCAGATTCATTATCTATAAAATGGAAATGATAACAGCGCCTAACTAGGACTGCCATTATAAGGACCAACTGAAATCTTTCTGTATATAAACCACTTTGTAAATCTTAAAAATTTATAGTTAGCTATTATTAGTTTAAGAGACACAGCATGGAGGAGTGGTTGAAGATCCTGCCAGGAAGACTGGAGGTTCAAGCCCCACTTTTGATACATATTGAATAAGTGATTCTGGGCAATCATTTGATGAATTCTATGGCAAATCATTTAAACCCTGTTCTCTAGGCAATACTCAGAGGCTAAAGATGCAAGGAAGGTACTAAAACTTATTAATAGATGATTCCTCATCAGGGAGTTTTGATGCAGTGAAATAATAGGCACAATCTCTAGCATGATCATCATCATGTCATTTTAGGAAAACCAGTCTCTCAGAAACATGAATGGGATACTAAAAAGAGGACAGAATGTGATTTGGAACCAGATAAGAATTTGTGTCAATAATTAAGGAAAGAAATATAGAGAACCTGGACTGGGACAGTGTAAATAAGATGAGAAAACAGGAAAATTCTGGGAATCTATTGGACTAGGTAAGGAGTGGAATAAAACTGAAACTGAAAGAATTATGGTAATACTGACATAATTAGAAGTTAGGAATGAAAATGTGATTGTTTTAATTCTACATATTTTGAGTTTGAGATGATAAATGGGTCAGCTCACATTAGAACCATTCATAAATGTTCATTGTAATCCACATATAACTTCAAATTATGCAGAAAAATATGATCTAAACCATTACATTTAAAAAAATAAAGAACTAGGCACGAATTGAGACCATTTGGTATATAAAAGTATTTTACATTTAATAAATCATACTCATATTCAGAGATCATCAAGATAAATAAACATCTTATTCAATTAAGTTTCTCCTACCACACCTCGTGACTATATGTCAGTTGCAATGGGGTCTTGAGGGCTATGTGAATGGATCAAAGCCTCTGTCAACTCCCAAGTTGTAAAGGTTGTAATTATAGAATGACAATAGACTTCATATAGCTACTGTATAAAGACTAGCCTACATAATTTAGAAGAGTCTCCATACTACAAAGTATGCCAAGCTACAGGTGAATTTTTTTTTTATCTTTAACTCCTGAGGGTCATTTACTAAGTATAAAGATCTATACACAGATTCTGGAAGTGAAAATATAAAAGTTGCCTCTCAAACCTCATACTTACTATGAGATTGGCACTGCATTGTGTAAGTATCAATAAATTACTTCCATATTTTAACTGCTCTGATCTCTTTATGCAAAGGGAGCTTTTTCCTGTACAAAGAAAAATCACATAAAACACATGTGACTATATATCAGGTTTCTGAAAAAATCAGTTCACACTTTTTATTTTTATTTCTTTTTTTGAGACATTTAAGCTGGACTGGAAGTATAACAGTTACTCATAGATGATGCCAATGATTCATCTGACAGATTTAACTTTCTTTGTTTTTACTAACCTGGGATAATTTGCCCCTCCTTAGGCATTCTAGTAACTCTCCATTCCAAGGGACTTACCATATTATTACCATATTTTATGTAAACATCCTTCATTGCCTTGAACCCTGTTGGAGCTCAGAACCCCTGAACTCAAGCAAATCTCCAGCCTCAGCTTCCCCCAGTAGAAGAGATTCCAGGCCCCTTCAGTCATATGCAGCCAATCCACATGACTTTGCACAAGCAGACAACCTCCCCCAGTAGAGTTTGCCTTGGCAATAAGAAAAAAGGTAATTTCATTGTGAAGAAAATCCTTTGAAAAGACCCCAAAATAAATACACTCCCAGAAGTTCTGAAAATTTTTATATGCAGCAAAGAAAGGTTATTATCTGTACTCAAACAGGGAGTCGTTTAGGTGAGATGAATAGCAGGCTGAATGTTCCATATTCTCATCCCTCTTTCCAAGTCTCTTATTATTTCCAAAGAATTACTATGACTTTTTTTTTCATTTGAAAGACAGATAAGAACTGGACCCAGCACAAAAAAAAAAAGTTTTTTTCAACATGGGGAAAATATTTCAGTACTAGGCATCTTTCTGATAAGATGTGTGTTGTGATGGTTTAACAATTCACTGATATGTAGCCAGAGGAATCCTATATGTCATTAGCATATTTTAAATCCTTGTGGCCTCCTTTCAGCTTGTATTCATTTCTAGAAAGACTAAAGGCAAATCCCAAGATCCTGCCATCTTCAGTAGAATCCGTGATTCTAAATATGCATTAGTTGATCTGATATCATGGGTTGGTGGGGTCAAGGCAAAACACAGTCTCAGGTAATGCAAAGTGCTGAAGAATCATGAAAATGAGTGGATTGTGAAATGAATGACCACCCACAATTGCAGATGAGTCTTACCATGGCTTTCCAGTTTATTAAAGAAAGCATAAAATGTATGAGAGGGAAAGAATTTTACAATGCCTTAAACTCAAAACACACCCATTGAATTGTTTTGTTGGTGTAGCTTACAAACAACTATTATTCAACATTATGTATTTTGCTGGTCATTTCAGTTTTTGTATCAAATAAAACTTCATGTCTCCTCATGCCCAGAACTGTATCCTTTCAGCATTTAAATTATGTAACTTGAATTTATACTGACTAGTAATACAGAAGAGCCTGGATATTCAAATCTTATCACTTTTGTCATGTTAGGTTTCCAGACAGTTGGTTAATTAATTTCATACACCTCATTCTCCCATCTCCCCAACTGCATCCATTTGATATCTAATAAGGAATATTTTGCACCATACTGTGCCCATTTTCTGAATTGTACTAAACTTAACTGATTTTAGACTTGGCTTTAAAGGATCCTGAGTACTTTTATTACCCTGTGCATGGAATCATTAGTGTATAGTGCTGAATGGTCTGTAAACCTAAACAGTACTGAGTGGGCTTGTTAGATTTTTTTTTAATCCCTAAAGTGAAAAATCCACAACATTAAAGCTATCTCTACGCAGATTAATTTTAATGGCAGTTTGATGCAATTAACCATATAATTCAACTTAAAAAATACTGCTACTGATCTTAAGGAAAATAGGATGGAGGATTTAAATTATCCAGACTTGTCATTTATATTAATTGAGTTCCTTGTTAGTTGCTTTTTTTTTCAATTCACTTTACTGTTTGTTGTGTAAACACAGATGAAAAAGAGATTGATGCTATCCTTTTTAATAAAGTCTATATACTGAATGACCAAGAAAGTGAAACTAGATTCCTTGACCTTTGCATACACTTATCAACAGATAATAATGGCAAAGAAGACTTTCTGTGAAGAAGCTAGCTTTAAAAATAAACTAGTCATCTCAATTAAAAAATTTATATCCATTAAGCACTGAAGGGAACATGGTATTTTACAAAGAATAGAACCCAAAGTTGGAAGGAGAATTAAGAGATCACTTACTTAAATCCCTATATTTTAAAACCCTCAAAAATTCCTAATTGATTGATCCATTATTGCTAGCAATAGCTTCCCTTTATAGCTAAGCTTCTTGAGAAAGCCACATATTATTCCACTTTCTATATTCTCATTCTCTTCTTAACTTTGTAGTCTGACTTCTGATCTCATAAATCAAATGAAACTCATTATTCAATGATTATTTCCAAAGCTACCAATGGTTATTTAATTGATAAATCAGATGATCTCTTTTCAATCTTCATCCTTCTTGACCTGCCTTCAGTCATTGTCATTGTTGTTCACCTTATGCTCTTGAGTAACTTCTGTTTAGGTGTTCATGATATTTGTCCTCAAAAAAAAAGGTCATTTCCACTTTTTTCCTCTCATTTTCTTCATAACCCTTTGCAATATGGCTTCTAATTTCATCATTCCACTGAAATGACTTTCTCTGAAGTAACTAATGGACTCTAAATCACCAAATCCAATGCTCTTTTCTCAATTCCTATCTTTCTTGACTTCTCTTAGATTTAGACATTGCTGATCCCTCTATTCTCTAGGATAAATCTTTCTTTCTTGGTATTCATGACACTGCTCTTTCCTGCCTGTTTGACCACTTCTTTTCACTTTCCTCTACTAGCTCTTCAGCCAAGTCATGCCAACTAATGAAAGGTATCCCCAAAAGCTCTCTTCTGGGCCTTCTTATTCTTTTATACTATTTTGTTTGGTTAACTCATCTTCTCCCAGCTATCATTTCTATGCACATAATTCTCAAATATATTTGTCAAGACCTAGCCTCTATTCTGACCTCCAAATTCACATTTCTAAGTACCTAATGGATTTCTTCCTTCATGATCCATAGATATCTTAAAGTCAACAGCTCCAAAACCAAACTCATTATATTTGCCCAAGCACACTCTTTACCCTAAAATTTTCGTTATTTTGAAGGGTACCATTACTCTCCTAACCATCTAAATTACCAACATAATTATCATCACTGACTTTACATTCTGTCTTCCCCACTATGTTCAATCAATTATTAAGTTCTCTTGATTATACCTGCACAAAATTTCCCTTATAACCTATTTCTCTCTTCTGAACCTGAGAACATCATGCTTCAAGCCTTCATTACATTAAGAATGGACTTTATGATTAGTGTCTCTCCCAAGTCAATATCCATTCCAATCTATCCGTCATTCAGCTAACAAATTGATCTTTCTAACCAGTAGGTATAAACATGTCACACTCACACACACACACACACATACACACAAACACATACACATCTATTCTAGGGAGTGGCACATAAAATGTGTTTTTAAATGCCTCTTGAATTTGGCTTGATTTGAATTACAAATTGCAAAATGTTAACCCACTAAGCCTAAATAATCTATCCCATTTCAGATGACATTTGAACCTACTGAGGCCATTCTTTGGAGAGGAACATTAAAGTATGGCTATTAATGTAAATGTAAAGAACAAAAGAGAAATGTAATCAACAGAAATATGTATATCATCAATTTAATTAAAGTTGCATTTATTGAATACCTACTATGTGATAGGAACTATGTTAAATTTATACGAGGACAAAAAATCCCAATCCTAACCTCAAGATGATATAGAATTTTGATAGAAATATATAGAAGCCCTTATTAAAAACTATTCAGAATACAATGGAATATCATCATCAAATAGAACATGCATGGAAAATTATTTTATCTGATGTGCAGACTAGTTTTGATAGTTAATTTGTGAGGCTTACAAGAAGAGCTTCCTTAAAAAGGAAACCGTCTTGCAAAATTCAACTAATAAAGAAAATACTGAAAAATTTACCTAGCCAAAGGAATGTGATTTTTATAAAATAGACTACCAATTATGACTTGAAATCAGTTTTGATATCCTGCATCCACACATGATCATTAGCTGTATGTCTCATCTGTAATGCATCTCCTTCTTAGAGCTAGCTCTATACATTCTTATCTGTCTTGAAGTCTCAACTTCAATCCCATCTCCTCCAGAAAGTTATCCCTCATCCCACTAGTTTTTAGTATTTTGGGCTCCTCACATTACTTTGTATTTATTTATTTGTGTCCTTTTGGCAAGTTTTTTGAGGAAAAAATTGGTTCATTTTCGTCTTATTATGTCAATGTCTAGCACACTGTTTTGTATATAATACTCACTGATTAGCACTTTGACTTTTGAATGGAACTGAATGCAAATTTGTTAAATTGTTTTGCACAAAGCTTTGATCAAGTCCTAGTGAAAAGAATTTGTACTGTTGTTTTTTTGGGTTTGTTTTTTTTTTTACTTTCAAATAACTCACAGTCTCATAAGAAGATAATTCATGGCACAAATAATTCTAATATAAAAATAAGTCCATAAGAGAAGAGAGAACTACAGTGAAAGATATTGGAAGAAAGATTTATTCTGAGACACAGGTAAAATATTTGAAGCCTATAGTTATAGCTGGGTCTTTGGGGATGACTACAACAATGAGGCCACCATTAGCTTACCAGTATTGGCTAAATGGTATACACTCAAAAGAAAGATTTCTGAATTTATGAGAATGAAATTTATCTTTTCATTTTTGTACGCTTAACCCTTAAACAATGATCATGTAATAGAGGGGTCTTGGGAGTACCTTAAGAAACTTTTTCCAAAAGGCAACATTTATTTTCAAATGTTTGGATCGCTCAGACAAGGATTTTTCTCCAACGTATAATTCATCATCCTCCTTACTCACTGTAAAATCAATCTGTTCTCTTTGTGTGACATAAACAATAAGCCATTTCACGGGAATGAGGTAGGCCAGATGTGAAGGTGTTTTAGAAAAGCACAACAGGGAATAGACCAAGCAAAGAAGCATCTGCATTTATTTCAATGTCAAATCACATGTGTGTTATAAAAGGAAAGTTTATCGCTTTTATTAAAGAATAACTTTCCTGTTATGATGTTTATGGTTAACTCATACCTTCCCTGAGCTTTGAAATCAAGTAAACTGTACAAATCACTGAGACCATGTGTGGCTGACAATTTATGCATGGAACAAACCACTTAGCTTTCATCTATAACAATGCAGTGAGCATTTAGCCCTTTCATTTTATTATTTTCCAAAAAGGAGAATTTTCTGAACAATTATTGATATACCTAAGATAAGTGACATCTCTCAGTAGAATGTAAGCCCCTTGAGGGCAAGTGATATTTCATTTTGTTTTTTGTATACCTAGCATCTAGTCTAGTGTCATGTATATTGTTGCCTAGTCATTTTCCACTTGTATTTGACTCTTCATGACCTCCTCTGGGGTTTTCTTGGCAAAGATCCTAGAATTGTTTCCCATTTCCTTCTCAAGCTCATTTTACAGATGAGGAAACAGAAGTAAACAAGGTTATATGGCTTGTCCAAGATAACACAGCTAGTCTGAGGTCATATTTGAAATAGGAAGATGAGTCTTCTTGACTCCAGGTCCTATAATCTATCCACTACAGCACCTAGCTGCCTTTGCACATAACAGATACTTAACAAATATTGCAAGAACTTGATAAATATTGAATTAAATTTATTTAATTAAATAATTTGGATTTGATGGACACAGACATATCTGAAGTCAAAACTTGCCAAAAACTGCTAAGAACCCCAAAGAGACATTATCTTAATAACAAAAGATCCAAAGTAATGGCCATTCAAATAAGCACAGAGTTTTTTTAAAAACAAATTCTTATTAGACTTGAGATGTATTTTAATTTTGTCAAATACTTTTAAAAATTGTATCAGATCTCTCTATCAAGAAATGCAAGTTCTATCAAGAGCCTCGAAAACAACCATTTGTATAGCCCAAAGACATTTAATTGGTCATATGCCTCAATGTCAAGATTAGTATGATTTAGATTAGCTCACAGGTCATGGGACAAGGAACTTAGATTTAGGATGCCAATAGCCAAGTTAAAACTTGCTTACAATCAAGAAACTATACTATTTGCCTTTTTCCCTACAGTTCTGTCAATATTACCAAAGAAAAAAAGTGATGTACTCTTTTGGATTTTTCATAGTTTCATGTGTTTCTATGTCCAAAAAGTGTTTTGCTTGCGTGGCCATCTGACAGATGAAGTTTCTTCCTATACTTAGCTGGATTGATCCTTATAAACAGATTTAGTCTGTTGCTAGACCTATGTTCAAAGCCTATCATATTACAAAAACTGTCTAGAATATATATCTGTAGGCATAGTCTGCAAAACCCAACAATTACATCCAGATACTAAAGAGGCAGATGAGCTGGAATTTTGTGCAAGAAATTTTATCATAGGAAGATGAGATGTCTTGTCATCTAAAAAGGTTGAAAATCACCCTGAATAACTTGGAGGAACTTACAAGAAAAACCACTATCCACATCCAGAGGAAACATAGTGGGAGTAAAAACACCGAAGAAAAACAACTGCTTGATTACATGGGCCAAAGGGCTATGGTTGTGTATAGACTCTAAATGAACATCCTAGTGTAAACAACAACATGGAAATGGGTTCTGATCAAGGACACAAGTAATAACCAATGAATTTGAGCATTGGCTGCAAGAAGACTAGGTGGAGGGGAGGGAAGGAAACAATGTAATTATTGTAACCAAGGAATAATGTTCTAAATTGACTAAATGAACTTATTCAAATGGAACAATTAAAAATTAAAAAATATTAAAAGGTTGAAAAATCAAGTAGAGAGCCAGAATTTCACTTACTTTTACCCTGGCAATTGACTTTTGAGTCAAAAGAAAGAGAAAGACCTCTGGCACCTTGGATGAATACTGCTTTGATGAACTCATGAGAAGGCATGAACATAAATTGAATAGTACGGGCAATCCTGGATGGGTGATGATCTGCATCATAGCAGAATCTTTCAAATCCATGATATCACAGATATATTTAAGTCTTTAAACATGTAATAGTGAACTAAGACCACATTTGAATAAAGACTAAGATAACAGTAAATCATATTTAGAACTTTAAGACATTAGAAGTTCTATGATCCAAGTGCTTCATTTTACAGGTAAGAAAAAAATAGGACACAAAAGCTAATGTGACTTACCCAAGGCCACACAGACACTAAATGGCAGAGTTAAACTTGTATCCTATAATCCAGTGGAATTTTTCCTATGATCTATCTGATGCTTACTCATGATTCTGCTTTGTAATACTGGATATCTATATACAAGCAGAACTACTTGCAAGAAGAAAATTAAATAATATTTCTCAAACTTCAGGGCTTAAAAATCTGTTTAAAAAAGCAAAAGAGCAAATTTGAATAAGTATTTTACTGCTATAGTCAAAGTCATGAGCTAAACTGGCAGTGAGGAGGGGTAGAAAAACATTCTTCCTCCTCCCTCTTTTCCTTCAAATTTCTCTCCTTCAGTTTTTTCTAATTCCCTTGTTCCTTCAATTTTTCTCTTCCTTTTTTCTCCCTCTTCCATTCCCAATTTGTTTTCCCTGTATTCCTTCTCCCCTCCCTTTCTCTCCTTCTTTCTGATATATATATATCTTAAGATATATATCTTAAATAAAGGTTTCAGGACATCTGGTTATTTTCCCTATCTGCCACAATTCTACACTTCATTTTGTCTTCTTAAATACATTCATTGATAAATTCAATCAAGTTTCTAAATCTTCCTTTCCTAGCTCCATAATACTAATAGTCATGTCTACACACTTTCATAGAGAATTGTTTTGAAATTTTGAATTTTGATTTTGAAATAACACCTCCATCTATTAATCTTAAGAATATTGATTCTACAATTGAATTGGTGTTAATGTTCCCTAATTCAAGTAAATTTTAAAAACTGAGGAATTATTTCTTTATCAATCATCTACTACTTTATTCTTTTCCTATAAGAAAGCTTTTATAAATTCCTGTTCCAGTGAACATTTGCCTTGCCAAATTCTGAGATATTTTCTATCTCTGATATTTTTATATTATGGAATTCTTTCAAAAGAACAAATGAAAACAAGATGTAAAAAGGAACTTATGGTAAAGATTCTAGCTATAACCTTGATACTTCAGTGATCAAACATTTCATTCATGTTGGTTTTCCTTTTCCAGATATATACACCAAATACTAGGAATACCTTTACTTGTGCAATTTCTATTCAAATCATTCCTTTAATTCTTCATAACTAATCTATTCATGTACCAGGGACTAATTTTGGTCCTATTGCTATTTTCCAGAAACCACATATTGTCATTTTGTTCTTTTTCCTTATTACATGATTGGCTCATCTATTTTTCAGGTAACAGAGGTCCCGTAATGATGCCTTTTTAGCCATTTTTCATATGAAAATCACCATTGGTACTAAACTACAGGCTATCTCCATCTACAATGCATTTTCTATTTCCCTGTGGGTCATCAGAAACTTGGGTTCTTCTGAAATCACTGCATTAAGAATATTCATTACCAGAAGTATCACAATATAGTATTTTTTAAAATCAACTTTGAATACAGGAAGTAGATTGAGGTAACTGAAAATGATGAATAATTTCTCAAGTGGACAATGTGATTTTTTTCATATCATTCCACTCTCCAAAAGGTCCATTGTATAAATGTAGTCTCTGGCTAGATATATGTTCTGATGGATTATGAAAAGACTGAAATCTTAGTTTGCCTCTTTTTTCTGAAATGTTTTAGGATCTTAATTTTCTCTTTAAAATTTTGATGTTTTTTTCTGATATACATTAAGTACCTAATTAATATCTGATGACTAACCGAAAAAAAAAAAGAATGAGCACTTAGAGTCTAAAGTCCTCAAAATACTTAAAGACAAATGTGAGAGGCCATACACAGAGGGGAGGCAGCCAGAGAGAAGGACAGATAGATAAATTTAAGCTGATAGCTAATCCCACTTTTTTCAGAACTCTAGAACATAGTTTAAAATTTTCACATTTTTTCTTATAATACTTCTTCTGCAAAATGTGTCATCCTGATTCTCTTACAAAACTGAAAAAACAGATATTAGAAGTACATATAAGGAAATACTGGGTTCTTATGTATTACTAATAGTGGGAGAAACTGTTATTGCCCCATTCCTCATTTGTAAGCAAGATAGTCACAAAGAAACACACACAAACTACATAGTTAAGATATATGGTTTATAGTATGCAAAGGATGGGCCAGAAGGCTTTGGCTATAGCCAACTCAAACAGATATGACCAAGATCAAAAAGACTGTGGTGGGTTGGCAGAAATCTCTTTCTTTCTCTGTATGCTGAGTCTGCTAGCTAATTACTTTTCTTCCTGAAGGAAATGAAAAAAAAAGCCCTCTGAAATCAAATCAACAAACTAATTCTTTTTTAATTTTTTGTAGTTATGAAATACAGAAAAGACCTACAATTTCATGATATTGCAATACTTGTAACTTCATAGTTTGTCATCTAGGGCTTGTCCAGGGTCATACAGTTACAAGTAATAGTGACTGTATTTGAAACTATTTTAGAAGTTCAAGCCCAGCACTTTGTCCATTTCTCTATCCTACTGTTATAGCTAATGTAAATAAATGAAAGAGGGTAAAATTACTCATGCCTGCCTTTGACAAAATGAAGATATAGCTGGCTAAACCACATGTTGAGAAACAGAATTTGCCAAACTTCTAACAACAAAAAAAAAATAAATGAATTCATTCCATTTACTTTTTTTCATCTCTCATAATCTCAGTCAGTATGATGCAAGGTCCATGGTGTGATAGCAGAATTGGTACAGTGAAAGAATGTTTGACTTAAAGAATATTAAAGGACTAGATTCAAATGCTGACAGTTTCATTTGCCACCCGTGTGTTTGTGAGCAAATTACTTAAACTCTACGTATCATTTGTTTAGAATTGTTACTAAGCCCCAGAGAATAAACCAAAAAAACTAATATAAATAATGAATTACTTTAGCAAAGTTGCAATATACAAAATAAACTCACATAAATCATCTGTATTTCTTCTTACCATCAACAAAGCCCAAAAGTAAGAGATAGAAAAGGAAAATCCATTTAAAGTAACTGTGAATAATATAAAATATTTGAGGTTAAAATGTACCAAAACAAACCCAACAATTATATAAACATAATTATAAAACACTTTTCACGCAAATAAAGTCAGATCTATTCAATTGGAAAAGCATTAGATGCTTATTTATAGGCTTAGACAATATAATAAAAATGATAACCTACCTAAATTAATTTACCTGTGCATCACCATATTAATCAAATTACCCAATAATTATTTCATAGAGGTAGAAAAAAATACCAAAATTCATCTGGAAAAAGAAAAGGTCAAGAATACCAAAGGAATTAATGGGAAAAAATATGAAGTAAGGTAGTCTGGCCATACACAATCTCAAACTATACTATAAAGCAGTAATCAAGATAATCGGGGACTGGGCAATAAATAGAATAGTGGGCCAATGAAAGTGGCTAGGAAATCAACACACATTAGTTAATAACCATAGTAATCTAGTGTTCAATAAACCCAAAGATTCAAGCTGTCAGGGGAAGAACACAAGATTTGACAAAACTGCTCAAAAAACTAGAAAGCAGCATGGTAGAAACTAGGCATAGACCAATATCTGATACGATACACCAAAATAAAGTAAAAATGGATATTTGAACTAGAAATAAAGGAGGATACTATAAACCAATTAGAGGAACACAGAAAAATTTATGTGTCCAATTTATCAATAAGGGAAAATTTTATGGGAAAACAAGACATAGAAAACATTATGAAAAATTAAATGAAAAATTTTGATTACATTAAATTAACAAGTTCCTGTACAAAGAGAATCAATCCAACCCTGAGTAGAAGGGAAATAACAAATTAGGGGGGAACATTTTTAGCTACTGTCTCTAACAAAAGCCTAACATCTCAAATATATAAAGAACTGAGCCAAATATATAAGAATACATGGCAATACCATACGAAAAGATTAACAGGATGAGTTCAGAAATATATGGAAAGACATAAGAACTGATGAAAAGTAAAGTGAGCAGAACCAGGGGAGCACTGTATGCAATAACATAAATATTGTACAATAATCAACTGTGAAAGGCTAAACTATGTTCAGCAAAATAACTTTCCAAGTTATTCACAAGAGACTCACCATGAAAAATGCTATCCATAGCCAAAAAAAGGAACTATTGGAGTCTGATTACAGATAGAAGCATGAATCTTCTGCTCTATTTGCTTCATGAGTTCTTTATTGTGTGTATGATATGTGTCTTCTGTCATGGCACAAGCAATATGAAAATATATATTGTGTGAAAGCATTGATATAAACCTATATCATTATTTGCCACCTTGAGGTAGAGGGTAGGGAGAAAGTGAATCTGAATCATAAAATGTCAGAAAACAACTCTCAAAATTTGTTTCAATAACCAATTGAAAAAAGTGTAGAAAAGGGAAGAAAATGAGTTTTGGGGGGGATTGTGTCTTTCCCAGGGTCACACAGTTGTCTCAAGCCAGATTTGAAACCAACTTCCCTACTTCAGACCTGGTGCTCTATCCACTACACTACTTAGCTGTCTTTCCGTAACTCTTTCCTCATCAGAAAAATAACCGGGGGTGGGAGGGTGGATAAGATGTCCTCCATTCAATTTCTATGATCATACAATAAATCAGACCTTAACAAGATTTCTCTATGAAAAATGCTTGCCTTTCCTTGAAGACTTTCAGTGAGGGCAAACCTACCACTTCCCAGAGCATTCATTCAAATTTGAATAGCCCTATTGACCCTTTTTCCTTCAATCAAACCTAAATTTGTCCTTTTACAACTTCTACCCAAAGAACCCAGTTCTGCCCTCTGAAGCCAAATAGAACAGATTTAATCCCTCTAACCCATGACAAGTTTTCAAATATATTAAGGAAGTTATTATGTCCTTCTTAAGTTTTGTTTTCTCCTGGCTAAACATTCTTAATTCTTTGACCAAAACTCATATATCATGATTATCAGACCAGCAACACACTTCTGGATGTCCCATGGCTTCCCAATATCTGTCACAAAGTGTAGTGCCCAATCAATTTCAAATCTTAATATCTAAACTATTATCTAATTTGTGTCTCTTTTTTCCCAAACCATGATAGCATGAGACAGTCTGCCAAATGTTTTGTTAAATTCTAGATAGGCCACATGTATAGCATTTTCCTAATATACCTATCTACTAACCCTTTCCAAAAAAAAAAAAAGTAATTGGTTTAGTCTGATATAACTTGTTCTTGATGAAACCATGCTAAATACTTGTGATCACTAATTTGTTATCTAGGTTTTCATTAGCTTTCTTCTGTTTAAAAAAGTATTCTAGAATTGCATCAGGAATTTAATTAAATTGATTGAATTGAATGTCAGTAGCCTATAGCTTTCATATCTAAAGATGCCTTTTTAAAAATTTGAGTCAGTTCCCCTTGTCTAGTATTGTAGCATGTAGCCTGTGCTTTCTAATCTTTTATTTTAATTCAAACCCTTACCTCCCATATTAGAATCAATAGTGAATTTTAGCTTTAAGATAGAAAAGTTGTAGGAGTCAGGCAATGCCAGTTAAATGATTTGCCAGAGGTCACACAGGAAGGAATTATCTAAGGTCAAATTTGAACTCATATCTCTAGGCATGACTTTCAATCCACTAAGCCTCCTAACTGCCTCTCCATATAATCTTTTATCAATAGTTCAGCATTCTCAATTGCCAGTTTCCTCAGTGAGAGAGGATACAGTTCAGTTATGTCTAGTGACTTGAATAAATCAAGGATAACAAAGTATTCTTTTATTATCTCATTATATATCCTGGGTTTCAATTCCTTATTATTACATGTACAAAATCTTTATAGAAGGTCCTTCTGTGATGGCAAAGAACCAAAAATTGAAATTATATCTATCAATTGGGCAATGTCTGAAAAAGTTGTAGTATATGCCCATTATGGAATGCTATTGTGCAATAAGAAATAACAAATTGATCACAAAAAACCTGAAAAGTTTCAATCCCCTCTTAAACATTTTTGTCTTTATTTTAAGGTTATTCCTTATGTCTTTGTCAGATGAGAGCATATCTCAGCTGAACTAGTTTTATGAACTAGGTATGAACAAGGTCTAATACATGTGTGAATCAATCAAAGCATTTCAACTAGGTACTACAGAAATTCTGGTTGTGTTAGTTGAAGGTTTTGGTTAGAAACTGTGGAATTGTGTAAAATCATTGAGCTGTTTCAGAATTGATTATTTAACTGTCTAAAACATAAGGATGTTAGCCTCTCAATAAAGCCTCAAAGAAAGAATCACTTCGGGGAAGAGAAATGGAATCATTTCCCCAGTATCACCTCCTTCTTAGCCCTCCCAAACTCCCATATTTTCTAAAAGATCTTCTGAACTTTAGATGGTTGGTAGATTTCATTTTTTCCTCAGCATCTTAAAAGCTCCAGAACAACAGTGACTGGCAGCAGTGTCTGAAATAGTAGCTGAAGACAAACTAAATTAACTACAGAAAGGCAACTTTAAGACTATAACAAGTACAGAAGAAAAGCTACACCATGCCAAAAAGCATGCGTGCTTGCAAATTTTCAACTACCTGTTCTCTGTAGAGAAAATGTAGATATGAAACATTTTTCAGTTTAATTCTCATTACTAACATTTTGTCCATAACTTTCTTAAGTCTAGAAATCAGCAAAACAACAAATCAAATCTAAATATACATTGTTTATCCATTTCCATAATGTAAATGTGTCCAGTGAAAATTTACCAGCAAGCTGTCAAAAAACCATCTGAGCTGGCTCCAGCATGCCTTTGACTAAACAGAATTTCATTAGCATCCATGAAGGAAAGAAAGGCTTTCTAGAAACTAGTAGTTACTGTATATTTCCCTCTCTTAGAGCAAACCCCCTTCTCTTTAGATTTTATACATGTTTCTGAAATATTATGTCTCAGACTTCTGGGAGTATAATTAGTACCAAGTGTTCTTACTATGTCATCTTAGCAAATATGCTTTCCTATAAATTAATTGAGTCTAGGTGAGTAATTTATATCAGCTGATGAAGGTGGGGGAGAAGGGTAGTCAGGGAACACTCTGATGGGACCCATTAGGTATATCATTAGATTTATAATCCTAATCCCTCAGGGTGAACCTTAAACTGATATTTGCATCATTTGAACACTAGGGACCCAGCCTGCTGAGGATTGAGGGAACACTTCACAGTTCAAAAGTGCTACATTTGACGGAAAAAAAAGTTTGGCAAAATTAAAGCTTGATAGAGAAAACAGAAACAAAATAATGTCTATGTTGTCAATCCCTGTCATCGAATATATAAGCTCCAGTTCTATTCTTCTTTTTGAACACCTCTTCCTCTCATTTAGCTTAAAGACAAAAAATTTTAAAAGGCTATTAACATGATTTGTCCTCTTCAATTCATTTCTGAGGTATAACATGATGTTCTTAGAACTCCATATCACACTTTTGAATTCAGACTGCTTGATTTATCTTCAATTTCATATTCTGGGTGCAAATTTCTTAAAATTTATATTGATTTGTTTAGGCATCCCCCAAATATACATTTTTTCCTTATTAGGCTTATTTCACATAACATTTTTGGCATTAAATTACTGTATATAATCTATCCTTTCCAGGTTGCCTTCCCTTTTAGAAATTTAGGTCATATGATCATATCATTTTTCTAAAGACTATCAAATCTGGTCTCCCCTAATCAGCCAAGTGCAATTACCAGAAGTTGCAAAAGCAAATCTAGGATTGATAAAGAAGGTAGGGAACAAAACTCCATAATTAGAACTATTCAAAAGTGTAATGCTCTAGTCTGAGATAGAATCCTACCTGTTTAATTATTAGTGCCTAGCTTTTTATACTTATTTTAAAATGAAGATAGATAATTTCAGGAAAAAATGAAACTCTTCAAATAAGGCACCTGAGGACATACACTATGAAGGAAGAATAAAATATAAATGAGTGATGGAAAAAAAGAGTATAAATTTGCAATTTGTACCTGGGTCATAGTTACTTCCCAATCTATATTGGTCATAACTTTGAAGATTGTGGGCACTACACTATTTGATGCTAAATACATTTTATGATCATTTTTAGAGGATTTGGTAAAAGGGTGCTCCAATAAATGTTTTAACAGGAATATATGGAGAGAGGGAGGGAGGGAACAGAGGAAGGGGGGAGAAGAGAGAAAAGGAAAAAGAGAAGTTTCAAGTAATAATTCTATGCCAGACACTGTGATAAGCTTTTTATAAATATTATCATTTGATCCTCACAACGACCTTGGAGGTAGTTATTATTATTATCCCAATTTTACAAATGAGGATATTGAGGCAGACAAAGGTTAAATTAATTTCTCCAGGTCAACCAGCTTTTAAGTGTCTGTGACTGGTTTTCTTGACTCCAGGTCCACCATTCTATCTACTGAGAGTACATGAAATAGTCAAATGAATAAGCAAAAAAAGCAACTGTTAAAAACTTAGTATTTGCAAAACATTGTAATAAGTGCATAGTACAGAAAAGCAAGAGAATCTCTGTTTTCAAGGAATTGGCTTTCTAACAAGAGAAAGTGACACATACAGATTTCAGTAAGTAAGCAAACACAGAAAAGATGTATTATCTTTAGGATTCAGTAATAAAGCAAGTAATAATATATCTCCTTTCAAACTATTTCCACTGATAAAACCAAATCCATTTTGGGACCATTGCACCCATTTAACAACAGCAAGAGCTTTTGATAGTGAGAATTTAGTTTTCCAAATTGTCAGTAGTTATGACTACTTATGAAACAATTGTCAGTTTGTATCTCTATAACTATGGATGATTCCCTGGATAGTAGCTGCAGTATCTTGTCTGGAAACATAATAGGTGATTGTGGAAGAGGAGGCAATATTTTTCCAAAAGTTTTTTGTTTTACATTATTAGATTTTGTCAGTGTTGAGTGTCTATGGTGATGCAGGTGGTCATAATGGCTTGACTTGTCTGGAATAGGCCGTCTTTTGTCTCTACCACAGGGTGAATTGCAACTTCAAGAAAATTAGTTTGACTATCCAATAAATGACAGTAATAGAGTACCATTGTGCAGTAAGAAATTATGAGGATATTTCCATTTCTAAATTTTATTTTTTCCCCAATAACATGTAAAAATACTTTTTAACACTTGTGGGGTTTTTTTTTAATTTTTGAGTTCCAAATTCTCTCTGTCTTCTTACTCTTTCTTGAGAAGGCAAGAAATTTGGTATAGGTTATAAATGTACAATTATGAAAACCCATTTCTACATTAGGCATGATGTCCCAGGCCCTGGCACCAGCCCAAAGCAAGGCCTGGAAGTCCATAGTGCTGGGCCCTGTCAAGCCTGTATTTCTATGGTGAAGACTGAGCCCAAGGGCAAAAGAGCACTCAATGCCAAACCCTGCAAGCCAGCAGCAGAGGAGAGAGAATTAGCAAACAGTTTTCAGAATTCCCAGTCTATAGGCAAAAAAAGACTAGGGAAATGAGCAAATAGTAAAAGAAACACATAACACTTGAAATTTTCTATGAGAACAAAAGTAAACACAAAACCAATAGGGGATGGTGAGATATAAGCAACTACATGCAAAACTTTAAAGAAAATGAGAATTAGTGTCAAACTATGGAAGAATTAAAAAAGGAATTCAAAAATCAAATCAAGTAGGTTAAAGAAAAATGGGGAAAAGAAATTAAAGTAATGCAAAAAGAAAATAACAGTTTAAAAAGAAAAATTGGTCAACTGATAAAAGAGTCACAAAAATATAAAGAAGAAAAGAGTAACTAAAAACAGAATTGGCTTACTAGAAAGAGGCAAAAAAATCTAATAAAAAAGTGCCATGAAAAGTAGAATGGACCAAATGTAAAAGAAGAATCAAACATGTTATAGAAGAAATTCTTTTTTTAAAAATTAGATTTGGACAAATAGAAGTTAATGACTTAAGAAGACATCAAGAAACAATAAAAAAATCAACAGAAGAAAAAATATGAAATACCTCATTGAAAAAACAAGTAACCTGGAAATTAAATACAGGAGAGACAATTTAAGCAATGTTGAACTACCTGAAAGTCATGACCAAAAAAAAAAGATCTGGACATAATTTTATAAGAAATTATTTTAAAAAAACTGCCCTAATATTCATAAAAAAGAGAGTCAAAGAGAAATTGAAAGACTCTACCAATCACTGCCCTCAATAAATCCCCAAATGCCAACTCCTAGGAATGTAATAGACAAGTTCAAGAGCTCACAGGCAGCAAGAAAGAAACAATTCAGATATCTTGGAGCCCAAGGCAGGATTACACAGAACCTGGCAGCTTCCACATTCAAATATGATCTTCCAGAAGGCAAGGAAATTGGATTTTCAACTAAGAATTACTTACCCTTCAAAACTGACTATATTCTTTCAGTAGAATGTATGGCCATTTAATAAAATAGAAGATTTCCAAGCATTCCTTAAGAAAAGACCAGACAAACAGAAAATTTGATGTCCAGATAGAAAATTCAAGAGTATAAAAAGGTAAAAAAGAAATAGAAAAAATGTAAGAACTTCAATAACATCAAATTGTTTACATTCCTATATGGAAAAATGATATATTTAATGCTTAAAAATTATCATTGTCATAGTAGTTAGAAGAAGGTACATAGAGAGTAACAAAGACAGAATATAGAAGAAAATAGACAAAAGCTGTGGTATTAACCAGTTTAGGATGATATGTAAAAAAAAGTAGGGTGAAAAAGAGGATTGTACTAAGATAAAGGAGGAAAAGTAATTTGGGCTCAATTATATCACATAAAGAGGCATGGTGGGGGATACTATTATAGTGGAGGGGAGGATGAAGGTAGGGATGGGTAATACCTAAATCTTACTCTCATTGGAATTGGCTGAGAGAGGGAAGAACAACCAGATTTACAGGAATATAGAATCCTAGCTTAACCTTTACAGAATTTGAAAGGAAATTAGAATATATATAGTTTTTAAAATCATCCATTCAGAATCTACTAGTTACTAAAATTATTTCTGAAGACCCCTTAGAATTACCATTAACTTCTTAATTCATTAAATTCTCCAAAGGTTGCACATAATTTAACAAGTTTTGTTGAAATCTATCCATCATCATCTATGTGACAATTTACAAAGCCAAAATGGAAAAAAAGGCTATTTTTATATGGGCTTATTCAATAATATTTGTTCAGTATAGTTACAGGGGAAAGGTAACAGAATAAAACAGTAGTTAAAACCCAGTACATTAAAATGCTTCAGTGAAAAGAATAGTATTGAATATATTTATATATGAACTTAAAACAATAAAATTAAATCTTAAACAAAGCAATCAACAAAATGCAATAAGATACAGAGACATTAATTAAGAAAAATTGAGTCTGAAAAGACTTAAAATTTTACCTCCAGATCCTTTAAAGTTCCTTTCTCTATCCATTGAGATTCCTTTTCTCAGTACTGTGAGATCTCCCATAGAGAGCAAGAACATGGGTTTTAGGAATCTCAAACTGTGCAGGCCCAAATGGTAAAGAGTTTCAGGGAGATGAATTTCTCCCCTGAATCTCAGGTAAGATAAGCAAAAGGATCAGTGCACTCATGAATGGTAGAAGCAGTTTGAAATAGGCAAGGTGCTGCTCTTTCATAAAGTACACCACACTTATAATCAACTTCCTGTTTGGAAGAGTAACTTCCTTCTCCCTATCCCCCCTGAGGTAAAACACAAGTTAGGAAGCTAATTGTTTCCTAAGGAAAAAGACACCTCGATTTTTTTTATCATCTTCCTTGAGGAGCAGCTCCAAGGATTCCTAGTTTCTCAGTGGCAGCAATCAGAAACCATGGTAGGGGTTGGGGTCTGGTGGGAGGCCAATTTTTAGGAGCAGAACCAGAGATCAGGAGGATTTCTGAAAACCAGGGGCTGGGGCCCAGGGCTGGGTGAGTGATCTGGTTTGAGAAGGTCAGGAGGAAGCAGTACCAGCAACACCAGAGTCAGCAGCGAGGAACAAGGAATGAAGGAGGAATGATGAATAAAGGACTCAAGCAGTTGAGCAAGAGAAGCAGTTTATCTCTTCTACACCAAGAGTCCCCAGGCTAAAAATAGCCCAGTCAGTAGGAATAGAAAGCAACCAAGCAAAAAGTAGGAAAAGAAAAACACAGCAGCTCCACAGAGAGTTATCTAGGTTATCATTTAAAAAAAAAAAACTGAGTTTCTTGTCCCTATGTGGTTGCCATCTATAAAAATTAAATCTTAAACTATAAAAATATTATAGGTTATGAGGTATATTAAATATCATTAGAAATCAAGGAATAAAGAGAATACAAAATAAAAGCCACGTGTCCGTGACTGATCAGCAAGTTAAAACACCCACTTTACAATCACCAAGCTCAAGATCAGAAGTAAAGAGCTGGGACCCTCCACATCCTTGCCTAATATCCCCTGTCTATAGGAAGTACATAATGTCAGGAAGTCAGTGGGCTCCTGGGAAATGTAGTTCTTTTTTTTAAGGTAACAGATTTTCAATTATACACTAAACAGGTGCAGAAAAAAGCCATTGACAGAATACAATACCCATTCCAACTGAAAACACAAGAAAGTATAGGAATAGATGGAACATTCCTAAAAAATAATAAACAGTATATATGTAAAACTATCAGCAAGCATCATCTGCAAAGGGGATAAGTTAGAAGCCTTACCAATAAGATTAGGAGTGAAGTAACAATGCCCGTTATCACTTCTATTATTTCACACTGTACTAGAAATGCTAATAGTAGCAATTAGAGAAGAAAAAGAAATTGAAAGGAATAAAGTAGACAGAGGACACTAAGATATCCCTCTTTGCAAATGATATGATTATCTACTTAAAGAATTTTAGGGAATCAACTAAAAAGCTAGTAGAAATATTCAACAATTTAAGCAAAGTTGCAGGATACAAAATAAATCCACATAAATCATCAGCATTCCTATTATTTCCAACAAAATTCAGCAGGAGTTAGAAAGAGAAACTCCATTTAAAATCACCCTAGACAATATAAAATATTAAGGAATCTATTTTCCAAGACAAACATAGGAATTATATGAATACAACTACAAAACACTTTCCACATAATTAAAAATAGATCTAAGTAATTGGAAAAACATTAAATTGCTCATGGGTAAGATGAGCTAATAAAAAAATGACAATTCTACCCAAATTAATTTACTTATTCAGTGCCATACCTATTAAATTGCCAAGAAACTTTTTTATTGAATTAGAAAAGATTATAACAAAATCCATTTGAATGAATGAAATATCAAGAATATCAAGGGAACTAATGAAAAAAAGTAAAGGATGGGGGCCTGGCAGTACCAGATCTTTAATTGTACTATAAATCAGTGATCATCAAAACAATATTGTACTGGCTAAGAGACAGAAGGGAGGATCAATGAAATAGACTTGGGGTAAATGACTTTAGCAAGATAGTGATTCTAGCTTTGGGGAGAAGAACCCAGTACTTGACAAAAACTTCTGGTAAAATTAGAAAACATTATGGAAGAGATTAGGGTTAGATAAACATCTCACACTATATACCAAGATAAATTCAGAATGGGTAAATGACTTAAATATAACAAGGGAAATTATAAGTAAATTAGGTGAACACAGAATAGTATAGCTGTCAGATCTATGGGAAAGAAAATAATTTAAGACCAAACAAGAGTTAGGAATATTATAAAATGTGAAATTAATAATTTTGATTTCATTAAATTCAAAAGTTTCTGTATAAACAAAACTAATGCAACAAGAATTAGAAAGGAAGCAACAAATTGGGGAAAATGTCACAAAAACCTATGGAAAAAGTCAAATTTCTCAAATTTATAAGGAGCTAAGTCAATTGTACAAAAAATAAATCCATTCCCTTATGGATAAATGGGCAAGGGACATGAATAGGCAGTTCTCAGATAAAGAAAGCAAAATTATCAATCAGAACAAGGAAAAGTGTCCTAAATCTCTCCTAATTAGAGAAATGCAAATCAAAACAACTCTGAGGTACCACCTGACACCTAGCAGATGGTCCAATATGAGAGTAAAGGAAAATGAAAAAAATGTTGAAATGATTGTGGCAAAATTGGAACACTAACGCATTACTGGTGGAGTTATGAATTGATCCAACCATTCTGGAAGGCAATTTGAAACTATGCCCAAACGGCTTTAAAAGACTGTCTGTCCTTTCATCCAGAAATACTACTACTGAGTTTATACCCCAAAGAGATAATAGGGAAAAATACATGTACAAAAATATTCATAGCCATGTTATTTGTTGTGGCAAAATAACTGGGAAATGAGGGGGTGTCCATAGGTTGGGGCATGGATGAAAAAATTATGGTATCTGATGATGATGGAATATTATTGTGATGAAAGGAATGATGAGCTGGAGCAATTCCATGTGAACCAGAAAGACCTCCAGGAACTGATTCAGAGTGAAAGGAATAGAACCAGAGAACATAGTACACAACTGATAAATTATGTCACAGACAAATGTAATGAACTTCTCTACTAGTAGCAATGCAGTGATCCAGGACAATCCCCAGGTACAACACTATCCACATCCAGAGAAAGAACTGTAGGAGTAGAAATCCAGAAGAAAAAATATGTGATTGATCATATATCAATGGATATGTGATTGGGGAGGTTGACTTTGAATGATCACTCTACTGTAAATATTAATGATAAGGAAATAGATTTTGAACAATGTTACATGTGAAACCCAGTGGAATTGTTCATTGGCTCTGGGAGGGGGGAAGGAGAAGGGGAGGGAAAGAACATGAATCATGTAACCATGGAAAAACATTCTAAATTAATCAATAATTTTTTAAAATTAAATGACATGATTATCTCAATAGACACAGAAAAAAGCCTTTGGCAAAGAGCAGCACCCATTCTTATTGAAAACTCTAGAAACCATAGGAATAAAAGGGCCTTTCCTTGAAATACTTAGTATTTATTTAAAGCCATCAATAAGTCTCCTCTGCAATGGAGTTAAGTTAGAAGCTTTCCCAATATGATCAGGAGGGAATAAAGGATTCCCATTATCACCATTATTATTTAATATTGTACTATCTTCTCTTTTGTTACTTTAACATGTGGATGATCAGGCTTCCTCTAAGTGAAACCTAAACACTGAATGTTATTTCTTTATGTTTGAATGTAACCTTTGATGAATATGAGCAAATTCATATTTCTAGGGCCTATGGAATCTATCTAGAAGTGTTCTGCATATAATAGATACTCAAATATTTGTTGAATTAAATTCTATTAGGCTGAAAAAGATAAGGAAAGGATGTAATTACTCACCATACTGAATATCTATATTTCTCCAGTTCCTTCAAGTAAGATATAGATTGTAAGTACTCCTCATTTTTCTGTGCTCTTATATTCATCAAAGTATTTGATTTCCCTTGAAAAGATTCATCAATGAAGTTGTATTGCTTTAGCACCAACAAATGTAAAATTAAAAAAAAAAAAGAATTTGGTTAGTACAGTGATCTGGAAATTTGTGCAGTTTTCGCATCTGTTTCTCTAATATTAATGAATCTTAAGAAACAGATCCTTGCAACATTGATGATATCAGTACAATTTTACAGTCAAACCTTTGATACAGTAGATAAGCCCTTGGTACAAAAGTTGGAAACAAGATTTCAGTTAAATCCTGACTCAGCTACTTACTATCTATATGAATGTGAGCAAGTCACTTAACTTCCATATCCTTTAGTACTTCATCTATAAAATGAGAAGTGAAACAATGGTCTTTAAAGTCTCTTAGAAGCACGAAATGTACAATTATATTAATAGCTTTAGTGAAAGAAGTCATATACTTGCGGTAATTTTAGCATAAATATTTGAGTCTCAAAGACATAAAAATTATCAAATTTTAAATATCCTTCAGTTAACTAAAAACAGAGCATTTTAATAATTATAAATAGAAAGGCAAGTTCTTTACCATATAATGCAAACATAGCATATACCTATATGGCAGCACTTCTCTTGTGGACAACTAAAATGGGTAATCAATTGTAAATAAAAATTTTTTGCAAGGTAACTCAGTAGGTGTACATAATTACTAACATCAGTATTACTAGAGCTTAAATTTTAGCAGTTTATATATCTCCATATTCCTTTATCTTAATCTTAATATAAGCAAAGACACACTAAACACCAGAATTCATGTCTTTTATTATCCCTATCCCATGTTATTTTATTATCCCTTGGGCACCATGAATAATAGAATTGTAAAGTAGAGGTTGTCTTAGATATTATTTAGCTCAATTTTCTCATTTAATAGATGAGGAAATTGACGTCTAGATAAGTTAAAAATTGCCCCCAAATCAACAGCTAGTCAGTTGCACAACTGGGACTAGATCCCAAGTCTCCTAACTCAAGATGCAGTATTTCTTCTAAAATAATATAGTTCATGTTTTAATATAATGACTTCTTGTCCAATTAGCTTCCATAGTAGCTGACCAATAAATGTTTTTTGAATGAGTAAAAGAATTATCATTTGATTTGGATTGAAAATAGGTTTCTCAAAAAAATTTAAATAAAACAATAGCAATGATACTATAGCGATATATCAAAAGCATCATTTATTATAAACAAATGGGATTTAAACCAGGAATAGAAGACTGGTTCAATCTGAGGGAGACTATAGGCATAATTAACCATATCAATAACAAAATCAACAAAAATCACATCGAAACAGATGAAGAAAAAGTTTTGGCAAAATAGAACATTAAAAAAAATAGAAAGCATAGGTATAAATGGAACTTTCCTCAAAATAAATAGTATCTATCTAAAGCTATCAGTAATTTTTATCTGCAATAGGTCAACCTAGAAACCTATCCAATAATGTTAGGAATGAAGCAAAGATGATCATTATCACCACTATTATTCAGAATTGCACTAGAAATGCTTGCTATAACAATAAGAAAATATATAGATGAATTGATATTAAGAGGACTAAGGTGGATTGATTATGACAACTACCTAGGAAGCGGTTTACTTCACTTCTCTTGGTCAGTGTGAAAAGAAGTCTTAGAGTCTATACTGTATGAAAAACATTAACTATTTTTTATTTATAGATTGAGGTAAAGACTGAGGATCAAATAAGGTGGCCCTGATATGAAGGGAAACTAATTCTCCCAGCCACGGAATCTACGTTTTCCTCATGGGAAAGTATTCTGGTCTTCAAGTCTACTCTACCAACTTCCTATTCTAGCTATTCTCACAAAATCCTCAGTGCTCTACCTGGCTATAACCCTCAGGCATTGATTTGGTTATATTTTTTAGAAGTTGCCTCCAATCTGCTAAGAGTGGGCTCAAAAATGACTAAATCCACCCAAAGTGGGGGTGAACCCTGAGGAAAATCCTCAGAGCCCATAGACAAGATTTTCCAGATAAAACCTTTTAGACAAGTTGTTAAAATGAAGCAAGTAAAGTTATATCTTCTTAGGATATACTTCAGTTTATCAGGAACCTCCAAACTTCTCTAAATCAAGTTATATCAACGTAGCCAACAAGAGCTCCTCCTTCCTCTCCTCAGCCTCAGATAGGAAGAAGTGTTAGTTGTAACTGAAAAACTCTTCTTCCTCTGCCCCCAGCATTACAGAATTCTTTCTCCAGAGTTCCTAGCATATGCTCATGTTTCCACCTTAAAAAAAAAAAAAACCTTCAACTTCTCTTAAAACTTACTCTCATAAGTCCACTATTGCAGGATGAAGCAAAGATGACCATTATCACCACTATTATTCAGAATTGTACTAGAAATGCTAGCTACAAAAATTAAAAAGAAAAAGAAATAGAAGGAATTAAAATAGGCAATGAGGTAACTGAACTCTGCTCATTATGTAATGGTATACTTAGAGAATCCTAGAGAACCAACTAAAACATTAGTTTAGCAAAGTTTCAGGGTACAAAATAAACACACATAGATCATCATCATTTCTATATATTACCACTGAAATCTAGTAACAAGAAACAAAAAGAGAAATTCCATGTAAAATAATCCTAGATTAATTAAAATACATGGGAGTCTACTTGACTAGACAAACACAGTAATTATAAGAATACAAATACAAAACAATTTTCATGCAAATAAAGTCATATCTAAACAACGGGGGAAATGTTAAATGCGCATGGATAGGCCAAGCTAATGTAATAAAATAACAATTTTACCTAAATCAATTTATTCTTTACCATACTAACCAAACTACTGTATAATTGACAATCTGTTACCCTAAAAAAGAACTGCATTTCCTGGGAGCCCAATGACTTCCTGTCATTACATTCTTCCTGTGGACAGAGGACATAAGGTGGGGAAATGGAGGGTCATGACCTCTTTTTGGTTTGCAGCAAGCAGGGTGGCAACAGTAAGGTGAATGTTTTGAAATGACTAATCAGTCATGGGCATATGGTCTTTATTTTGTATCCTCTTTATTCCTTGATTTCTAATGATCATTAATAAATCCCTTAAAATATAATATCTTTTATTATTGGGATCTAATTTTGATTTTTACGTTGATGGCCACCACTAGTTGGAGAAGAAACTCTCGAGTTTTTAAAATAGCCTAGATAAATTTTTAAGCCACATTTCTACTGCCAAGGCTTTTTGCCACACACACCCCCTCAAGTTTTGAGAGAACTCCAAACTCTGTACCTTAGCTGCTGCCCTGCTCCTGCCAGTTTGTTTGCTGTTGTTTTTTCTTTCCCTATTTTTTGCTGGTTGCCCTCCCTACTGGCTATTACTAGTTTGAGGAACTTAGCCTGGAACTCTTGGCTTAGAAGAGATAAACTGCTTCTCCCACCCATCTACTTGAGCCTAAATTCCTCATTCCTCATTCCTCATTCCTCATTCCTCATTCCTCACTGCTGCCTTTGGTTGCTGCTGCCTTTGCTGCTTGCTCCTACTCCTGCTCCTTCTCCTGCTCTGGCTTCAGCCCTGAGCCCAACTTTGTACCTGCTGGCAACTGCTGCTGTATCTTCAGGACTCACAAACTTGGAGCCACTCTCTGGGAACCTGGTAAAAACCAGGGTGTGTTTTCCTTAGGCAACGATTAACCTCCTAACTCCCTCTCTACATGGCTAGGGAAACAAACCATTCCCTAGAATTTTACCTTGGGGGGGAAGGGGTAGAAGTTTAATCTTCCAAACAGGAAGTAAAAATTGCAAGCATGGCGCATTCTATGAAAGAGCAATAACTTGCCTATTTCAAACAGCTTCTAGTTTTAGGATGTTTTTTTTTTCTTTGTACCACTGATCCTTTCACTTTTCTTGCCTTAGATTCAGGGGAGAAATTCATCTCCCTACAACCCTTTGCCATTTGGGCCTGCCCAGTCTTTAAGATTCATCTAGTTTGAGATTCCTCAACCCCATTTTCTCCCTTGCTATTGAAAATCCAACAGTTCTGAAAAATGAGACCTTAACAGATAGAGAAAGGAATTATGAAGAGATTGGATGTGAAATTTTAAGTCTTTTCAGACTCCATTGTTTTATGAAAGTCTCTGTATTTTGTTGTATTTTGCTGATTGTCTGCTTTAAGATTTGATTTTGTTGTTTTAAGTTCATATATTAATCTGATCAATACTATTCTGTTATGCTGAATCATTTAATCTACTGTGTTTTAACTATTAGATATACTCTGTTACCTTTCCCCTATAACTACACTGAACAAAATATTGTAAAGCCCATAAACAGCTTTTTCTTCCATTTTGCATTTGTTAAGTGTCACATAGATGATGGAAGAACTCAACCTGGTTAACAACCTTTGAAGAATTTAATGAACTAAGTATCTCAAATTGGTTTTAAGAGGTCTTCAGACATGATTTTTAGATTTCTTTCAGAAACTCTGACTGATCATTTTGCCTGCCTCTGAGTTATTTGTAACAAAAGATAAAGAGTCCATTTTAGTAGCTGAAGTGTAGCACTATTATAATCCCTACCTCCACTATTTGTAAAAATGTGAATGGATGGAACATAACAGTCTCATACCAAAGGAGCTGAGAAGTTGATCCCAGGGCATGGTACCCCTGAATGGCTCCCAAGAAGGAGCATCTCTCATTTGTAACTCTTCTGCTTATTCTACATTTCCACCAGAATGATCTAGATTCTTGGTGACTGTTTTTAGACCCAACATCAACAGTACAAAGGTTTGCTTTTTTCTAGATTCCTCTGCCACATTTTTGTAATGATGGAAGTAATAGATTTTTTTTTAAATTTCTCAGCAAAGATGGAAACATTGCAACACCTGAAAAACCTGTGACATGTATACGTTAACTTCTAAGGTTGTTGTTTTTTTAATGCCATACAGCAGACTCATGTGAATCCTAATGAAAGTGGGTTTGTTTGCTATTGCCATTAAATGGGATCTTATAACTTTGGAGATTCTGATATTTCTTGAATATATATTACCTATTGTATTGCTGTTCTTTACAAAAAATAAAAATAAAACAACTGTTACTTTGTGAAAATAATTTGCTCTACATTCACAGTAGATCGTGGCCAAGATTGCAAAGGAAATGGATTTCATTTTGGGGTGAAAAACCTTTGTATTCTACCTTTCCCTAGCTGACACAGTATGTCAATGATTGTAAGCTATATATTTTTGATTTTTAAAACTCTTATTGTCTTTCCTAGCATGTACACTATAATATCTGAGTTTTATTTTTTCTCTCCTTTTTGTATTTGGAGCACATATAAACAGTATGGAGAAGATTTGTCTTTAATTTTTTTTTATTTTTTAGTAATATAAGTTTAAAATACATTTGTTCTAATATTAATGCATACCCAAAAAGCTTTAGACTATAAAAATGATGCCATTTGATTGTTAAAAAAAATTATGGGACTTTGCTTAATGATTCTGATTCCAGGACAAGAGAATACAAAAAAGCCTAGCACAGAGCCAAAGAAGCACAAAGCTAAACTGCATAGTGCCAATCAAGCATAAGACCAAAGAAACAAACTAATCCCAATGGGGTTGATGAAATTTTGAGCCAAGACAAGAGAACTTGGACTTGTTTGGGGTTTGAGGTTGTGGCTGTTTTGACATATGTCAAAGGCAGATCTTCCTTGTCCCACATGTTACAAAGTATCGGAAATTTGACTCCTGTAATCTAGTCCCTATTCTTTCTTTCATAGTGTGACAACTTTCCTATAGTCTTGGCTGCAAATGGATAAGTAAAATATTATTGCATTTTGTCCGACAGATTTGTGAGATAGAAATTACATTAATTGGACCCTAATACAAGGGCCTGTTAGAAATTTATTAAATTGAACCCAAAATACAAGGGCCTATTATGAATTTATTCTTGTTTACTCAAAATTTTATGTACATAGATTTTTGATTTTTTGATTCTGATTTTGAATTTTTTCTTTCTCACAAAAGAAGTTTACTTTTTCTTCCATTTGTTTTTCTTTTATGTTGTTGTTTTTTTTTTCTTTTGATAATTCATTCATATACCTCACAATTCAGCCATGCACTCCTAAGTAATCCCTGGTTTTTCAACACCCTCTTTGGGGGCGGGGAATGTATTATTATTCTAAAATGCAAAGTTTAAATTCTTATGAGAATAATTTTAGGATAAGAAACATGCTACCTCTCCAAATCCAGAAAGTGAACTGTTTGGAGAAGGCACCATTAAGATGCCTACACAGACCACATACTGCACCAGAAGATCCAGAGTAAACTTTGGGATATAGTGATTTAAACTGTGTGGGGTTGAATATATTTGTTTGGTACATATACTCTTATACTAAAGGGGACTACTCCCTAACTGGCTTTTTGTCAATGTCCTAGCAATCATTGGCTTTGTTCCCTTTTCCTTTTATCCCCAAATTATTATCATTTCAAAGTTGGTTATGTTTACAAAATCCATTAGAGAGACTAGTCTTCCACGGATCTCAGGGGGAATGTATAATTCAAAATGTTACCCTAAAAAAGAACTAAATTTCCCAGAAGCCCACTGACTTCCTGTCATTACATACTTCCTGTGGACAGGGGATATAAGGAGGGGACATGGATGGTCCCACCCTCTTTTTGGTTTGCAGCAAGCACAGTGATGGCAGTATGGTCGTACTTTTGAAATGACTAATCAGTCATGGGCATGTGGTCTTTTTTGTATCCTCTTTATTCCTTGATGTGTAATGATCATTAATAAATCCATTAAAATATAATATTTTTATTATTGAGATCTATTTTTAGTTTTTACTACTAAAATATTGTATAACACTAGAAAAAATAATAACAAAATTCATTTGGAATATCAAAAGTTCAAGAATATCAGAATAATTGATGAAAAATTTTAAGGTTGCCTAGCAATACCAGATCTGAAACTGTACTATAAAGCAGTAGTCATCAAAACAATCTGGTTAAGGCCAAGAAATGGAATGGTGGAACAATGGAATATATTAGATACATAGTATAAAGTTGTAAACAAATATAGCAATCTAATATATGATAAATCCAAAGATCCAAGCTTTGGGAACTAGAACTCACTATTTGGCAAAAACTGCTTGGAAAATAAGGCATAAAGTAGTTATAGACAATATCTCACTTTCTATACCAATATAAGATCAAAATGTGTATGGGATTTAGAAATAAAGGGTAATGCCAC
This sequence comes from Monodelphis domestica, assembly GCF_027887165.1. Taxonomy (NCBI): domain Eukaryota; kingdom Metazoa; phylum Chordata; class Mammalia; order Didelphimorphia; family Didelphidae; genus Monodelphis; species Monodelphis domestica. The sequence continues at coordinate 203,253,650 of NC_077229.1, forward strand.
AAGTAAATCAAAGATGCATAGGAATAGATTACATGCAAGATCTATGGATAAAGAATTTATGACCAAACAAGACAGAGAACACTATGAGATATGAAATGAATAATGTTTGTTGTATTAAATTAAAATGTTTTTGTCCAAATGAAACCAATGCAATCAAGATTAGAAGAGAGGCAATAAACTGGGGGTAAGGGGGTGGGCAAGACAATGATTCCAGGGTTTCTATTCATTCATTTATTTATTTGTTTGTTTATTTATTATTTTAAAACCCTCATATTACACCTTAGAATCATTACTATGTATTGGTTCCAAGGCAGAAGAGCAGTAAGGGTTAGGCAATGAAGATTAAGGGACTTGCCCAGGGTCACACAGTTAGGAAGTGTCTGAGATCAGATTTAAACCCAGGACCTCCCATCTCTAGGCCTGGCTCTCCATCCACTGAGCCACCTGGCAGCCCCCTCCAGGCTCTCTATTTAAAGAAGGAAGTCAGCACAGTTTTCTCTGTGAGCATTTCTGGGGGAAAAAATCAGCTTCATAGAAGTGCCATAAAGACCCTTGAGATAAAAGCAGAAAGCATGTTGGTTTATTTATAAAAACCTATATCTGAACCTCTTCCCTCTGGTTCTTCTATTCCTATTTCTGCCTTGTAATTTCAAATTTTGAGTTCATTTGTTTATTTGTTTCTTCTTGGGAGAGAAGGAGTAGTCTAGACCTGAGATTTCATAGGTGTGAAATAAAAATCTTTATTAAGAAGCCGGGTTAGTTGCAAATATTACCTACACAAGTGGAACTAAGATTCAACATCACTCTATGATTTTAGCCAAGATATTTGAAAAGTAGTAGAGATAAAATATATCTTTTGACTAGCACACGTATCAAAGAACTTATGATTTAACCATGTAATAGTCAGCAAAAGGATAGAGTAGCAAGGAGAATATCTGTGGAATAGGACACCTTTGTTTAAAAAAGGGTAACTCATCCACAGACTAGTGAAACTCAGGTGCAGTACAAAAACTAGTAGTTTTAGCAGAGTTAAGCTCCACTTACTCCCAGCATTCCTTTGCCATGAGCTCTTGTAATGGCTTTGTGACCTGGCTCTGAAAACAGCATTCACCTGCCCATCTAGGCAGATGAAGAGCAAAGGGATTTTTTCATCAAAAGAAAGAGCTTCAGAAAGAGGAAATGGTGAATAAAGGGATGAATACTAAGGATTATGAATGCTTTTGAACTGTCCTTGCTAGATCAGAAGTGAGCAAAAGCAGCAGAAACTTTTGTGCCTGATAAGTGGATAGACAATTCCCCAAATTAAGACTATAAGGAACCTGTTAAGAGAACTCTGTTGATATGATCACAGTATTATGGGTTGGAGACAACAACAACAAACACCAGGTGTATCTGGCCTATCAACACAAATAAATATGACATCATGTTCAGTTTCATCACAGTATTGTTATCAGCTTGAATTAAATGGTTCATTAAATAAAATCCAAGACAAAATACTGAAGTCATTCAAATGAGGAGAGATAGTATTTTCATTTCTTTCCAGACTTATTTCTGATAATGTTACATGGAAATTTTGCCAACTTGTTCTCATGAAAATAATAGGTGACCCATAATGCAAAACTCTAACATTGACCTGAACATAATCCTTCCTGGTATGCCAGAAGGGTGACCAGCAGCCCCTCTGATCACTTGGCTGCATAAAAGCTTTACTTTTCTCATAAACTTGTAATTTGAAATGAAACTGTAGTTTCTTTTATCCTTCCTACTTTCTGCTTCTCATACCTCTCCCTTGGCATTTTCAAGATTAAGAAGAAATTCTAGAAATTCAAATTTCAAAATATTAAGTTCCAAATTACCTTCCTAATGTAATAAGGTGATACAAAAAGAGTGGAGAGAAGAAAATATAGTTTAAGATTCAGAATAGTTCTTGTCAGGATAAGTTACTCTGTTTTATAATACCAGCACTAAGTTCACTTATCATTTTAAAAAATATAATAACTTGTTATCCTGCAGTGGGGTTTTATTTCCTTTTTGTTTATTTCTGTTTATATATGTAAGTGAAAAAATGCTGAACTTCAATTCAGAATTCAATATGAATTATCCCTTAATTCCCTATTTATTTTTTGTATAACTTTTAGTAAACCATTTGCTTTATCTGAGATTCAGTTTTTTCACTTGTAAAACACATATAATGTTAGATGCACTGCATACTTCAAGGGACTATTATAATAATCATTTTGAATAATGTATATAAAGTTATCTGTATGTAGAAGCCATTATTTTATTATTATTAAAACTGATTATCTTGGCACACAGGCTCCACCCTAGAATTACTCAGATTTGACACACCTTAGCAGAATACTGTCAACAGGAATTAGTTTAACTAATAGGTAACTTGACTTGCAATCTGAAAATATAACATTCCTTTTAATATAAGATGCAAAAAAGGCTCCAGTTATAACACATATATGTTCACCCACATACAAGTACTGAAAGAAATATGTTTTTTATAGTGACTTGCTAATTTACAGATAACCTTAAGTTCTAAACAAAAATGATTCCTTCTTGAATGGTTTTACTGAAAATAAATTCTTACTTTACTTTCTCCACTTCTGAAAGAGCTTTATCTTTCCTTAAACTTTTTTTTAAACCCTTATCTTGTCTTGGAGCCAATATTCTGTATTGGCTCCAAGGCAGAAGAGTGGTAAGGGCTAGGCAATGGGGGCCAAGTGACTTGCCCAGGGTCACACAGCTGGGAAGTGTCTGAGGCCAGTTTTGAACCTAGGGCCTCCCATATCTAGGCCTGGCTCTCAATCCACTGAGCTACTCAGCTGCTCCCTCTTTCATGGGAATTCTTAGTGGACAGTTAAACATAGATCTCCAACATTTTGAGTGAGTGTATGCATATGTATATATTAATAGGGTCATATTATGTAATTTGTGGTTTAATTCATATGATAAGGTGTCTTCCCTTGATCTCTGTCTCTGTCTGTCTCTGTCTCTCTCAATCTCCCCCTTCTCTCTCTCGATCTCCCCCTTCTCTCTCTCTCTCTCTCTCTCACACACACACACACACACACACACACACACACACACATACATACACACTGATACCTATAATCCGGTAGTTTGTCTGTAAACTCAAACCACTGTCATGGGGCAAGTGAGGCATTAAGCCACTTGCCCAAGGTCATACGTTACAAAATATTTGACATAGGACTTCTGCGAGATGGGCACTAGAGATTTTCATTACAGGAATTTCAAAGAGGAAACTGAGGATCAGACAAGGTAAATGACTTTTCCATGGTCAAGCAAATAAGTTCAAGAACCTTTGGCCAGATCTTTCTGATCCCATTTATGTCTAATACTCTTTTCACTAAACTATATTTTCTCTAATATGTTTATAATTTTTCTGATGGGAAAAGAAAACACAACATTTAAGAATTTCATTTAATTCCAAGAGCTAATTGATTTTACTTAGTGATTAAAAGTAAACAGAACACAATCAACATTTTAATCACTGCCTATGTAATAATGGTAGTCTCTCGGTGACCAAGAATGACAATTGTTTTTGTGCATTATCATCTATTGATGTACCCTCATGTGGCTTTGAAGTCCAAAGACTGAGGCGCAAAGTTTGTGGCACATGGGGCATGGGACGCCAGTTGTTATGGGACAACACTAATACCACCACCACCACCAAAACAACACCCTAGCAACACTTTTTATAAATGACAATCTATCATTGATCATTCAAAATTCTTCACTTTTTCAGAAATGGGCCTTGGTATGGATGTTTTGCTTATATTTACTTAGTATAAAAGAAATGTATTGTTGAAAGAACCATCCAGATCATTTAGGAGTTAAAAATAACAAAATATCTATTGGATTTAGGCCACTAAGCAATGATTTTATTGAGTCATGAAAAAGTCACAAAGAGCATTTACTAAGGCCAAAGGGGTTGGAGCTGTTATCAATGAAGGGCATCCTTATATAAATAAAACTACAAGTTCTCGAATTATTAAAATAATTATGAATGCAGAAACTTTTTCTCTAAAAAGTCTGAATGACTGAATTTGAATAGCTACATCATTTTAATCTACTATGTAATTTTTCAGTTCTCTAACTCCATCAATCTACAAAACTACAGGCTGACCAAGAAGCCCCAATTACATTTTGTATAATCAAAGTTCTGGAAAGTCTCAGCTTACTCAATTTTTACTCAAGTCTATTGAGATGCCCTCTAAACAAAGTAGGTAGAAGTCATAGTGCTTGCTAATAAATTGCATCAACATAGCAAAATCAGCAAATTTTCTAATTACCTCTTACCAAGCTAGAAGGAACTTATAGACTGATTAATTTAGCCAAAGTCTTCAGTAGCTCAGGGAAGGCATGTTCTTAGGCAGTAAAAAAGTTTATTGGCATTGCTGATTTCACAAATGTCAGCTGCTTTAGCTTGTCATGTACTTCAAAATATATTCTGAGGACCAGATGACAGAGTTCCCAGGAAAGGTATGTGTTCATATTTAGAATATATTAATGCTCCTGTGCCTACCTTAGAAAATAAGTGTTCACCATCTGGGCTGAAGTCACTGTCCTTACCTGAAAGATAGATAATAATTTTGTTATTTTTAGCATAAAAATGCTTTAAAATTTTAGGTCTCATCATTTGGAACTTAACACTTTGATGAAAAATGAACTATATGCCTAAAAGAAAAAATTAAGGAAAGAAATTCTAATTAATTTTGGTAACTACGATTTGAATTCATTAATAGTCTCCTGGTTATATAGGCATATACTTCTCATCGTTTGACTGCGTACATTTTCGCTGGCTATCACCCATTCCTGAGATTCTCTACCTTTTCTACTTTTGACTACTGACCTATTTAGCTTTATTTAAATCTCAACTAAAATTGAATTTCTTCCCCAATATTTCTAACTTCCAGTGCCTTCCCTCTATTATTTCCAATTTGCCCTGTATATAGTTTGTTTTAAATGTTTTTGTTTTGATGTTGCCTCTACCATTAGACTTTGAGGTCAGGAATTTTCTTTTGCTTTTTTTAATATTACAAATGCTTAGAACAGTCCCTACCCCATAATGGGCACCTAAAATATTTATTAAAATGAACTCAAGATTACAGGTAGAGGTGGGAAAGGGATATTGGCAGACATCTAGTTTAATCCCTCATTTTACAGATAAGGATCCAGAGGTCCACAGAGATTAAAAGATTTTTTTTAAAGATCATACAGGTATTAAGCATCAGAGATAAAAAATCAACTCAGTTCCTCTGATTCCATATTATTTGCTCCTTCCACAGTACCAAACTGTAACATTGTCAATGTCCACATAATTGCCAGAGTTTAATGATGAAAATCTATAGTCTAACAGATCTTCTGGTCCTTGAGCTTTTGTCCAGGCAGGATGATTTGTCCTCTCACATATTTCTGAGAAGTACAATACTTAGGAGCTCATAACCAGGGCTTTTTTATACAATAAAAACAAGGCAATCACTTGAATACTATGCAGTATTTTCAGAGATATTTATTGTGACAGAACTAAGAGACAAACCTGTCCACTTGGACTAAAAAACATACTAGTGTCCCTCATGTATATATTGTAAACTCTATCTAGTAAATCCTTTCCCCTATCTCTTTAAGCTTCTCTCTAAAAGGTGATATATTACCCTTTCCTGATATCTCCCCATTTTCTGTTTTAAGACCTTTCTTTGAAATTGTTTTATAAGAAGATTTTACTCATATAAATTTTAGGTGAGATTCCCACAATATAATTTACTTTTGGCACTGAACATCCCTAAGGAATAAGATAGTGAACCTGATCTAAACCTGAATCTTGCATTGCTTCTCTTTGTTAACTATCCTAGTAAGTATGATTGAATAAAGGAAAAGGTCACACTAATTAGATTTCCTTTCCAACTGCCAACTTCCTCTCCTAACTCTCATGGAATTTCTAGAAAGTGAATCATTTCATTTAAGGTCTTGAAACTCGGAAGTTGATGCAGATAGAACTATTTCATTATAATAGTAGGTGATGCCACTCAAGTCATTGGGAAAAGAAACAGAGTTCTTAAGAATATGAGTTCAGTGACACTGAATAATACTGATTTAGGTATAAAATATACAATTAAAATAAAAACATACAATATTGAAAGCCACACAGTACAGATGCCATCTGGAATAGCATTTTCAAAATACTATACTCAAGAATTCATACATATTTTCTAACTGTACACCCTATACATAATAGACACTTTCTGCTTCAACATGCATTATAATTTTCATATCTAAAAGTCTATAGCATAGTTATATTTATTTATAAACCATAGCACCTCAATCAAAATTATATATTCCATTAAAAGCCTTTGCCAATTTTAATGCTATCTTTATATATATATATATATATATATATATATATATATAATTTGAGTTGCTATTTGAAAGTTGTTTGATGAGAATTCAGGTGAGTTTCCATCTTTGCTCTTCCATCTTAGGAGAAGATATAGAGATATATACATACATACAAACAGGAGAGAGAGAGGGTGGAGAGAGAGAGAGAGAGAGAGAGAGAGAGAGAGAGAGAGAGAGAGAGAGAGAGACACTCCATCATCATGTTTTCACAATAACTTGACTTCTCAACTTTCATAATGGTCAATGAATGGGACAGAAAGATCAATTTCCTTACCTAGATTGCTTGTTGCAATATACCAACTGGAACCTCACTCACTGAATTAGAAGTAGAAAGGAAATAAAGAATATATCTTCTGTTCCACCCCAGATATCCGCATTCCAGTTCTCTCATAAAACTAAAAGTGATGTATTAAAAATCTTTTAAACATACACTAAAGCAGTTTGTTGAAGCAAGTTTGCATTTCTTAAGAAAAATTAAGCTAATGTGCAACATACCATATTCATGAAAAATAGAGACTTCCCATAAAATGATGAGTCATATGTTTCAAAATTTTGAACAGGGTGATACATGAAACATAATCCTAATCTGTTATCTTGGGGCAGCGAGAAGACAAAGAGACATCCAGTTCAAAATCTAAACATATTTTTATTTCATTGCAAATTGGACAAATGTAAATGCCCACTTAACTTCTGCCTTTTTAGTTCATTTGAGAAAGCTAAAAAGGTGTCACTAATAATGCTACCTTCAATCAAATGATCTAGTCCAGTTATATTATTGTCAGTTTGAGATGGTCTCACGCATGCTGACACATCTTCAGTGGATGGTTATGTAAAAAAAGATTTTGTAAAAAACTTTGTTAAACTAACATTAGCATATTCATATGATTTAATTTTATTCTCTTCACCAAATATTTCTCTTTGCTCCTTAAAAATATGTTAAATAAAATAAACCAAATAAATATTGTCATTTCTTTTCAGGACACTAATATATCAAATTTATGAGGTTGTATAGAATTGTTTTTATACTTTCTCAACTCTTCAATGATTAATAAATATATACCCTTTCCCCCTGCTCAGCCATTCTTTTATTAGAAAATATAGTAATGACTATTATCCAGAATATGGTTGAGAATAATACTTTAAGGGTGACAGAGCCAATATGGCAAAGTAAAGTCAGGAACCCACCTGAACTTTCTCAAATTCCCGTCCATACAACTTTTAAATAAAACCTCAAATCAAATTCTGTAGCAAAAGAACCAATAAAATATTGAGTTGAATCGATTTTCTAGTCCAAGACATTTTAGCAGATTGGCAGGAAAAGTCTGCCTATCTCACCAAGGAGATGGTCAGGCCTGAAGCATATGGCAGAAGAGACAAGTTTAAGCCATCTCCCAGCAAAGCCAATAGCAAGGTTTGGAGTTTACTAAAGTAACTGCAATAACAGTTTCAGGAGCGTTTGGTCCACAGACTCTAATGGAGTTGGGCAACTAGGAAGAAGGTGGTTAGAGGGGACTCTTTGCTGGCACTAGATATAGGATCCTATCACAATGTTTATACATAGTTCCAGGTCATAGTCACAGAAGGAAGAGGAGTACTAATGCATTAGCAATAGGGGATATGTGACCAGGAAACAAAGTCAGTCTAGATAGAGAAGAGTGTTTGTGGGTGCTCTAAAGGAAGCAAGATCCAAGGTAGAAGGGAAAATTATAATTTGTGGCTGTACAGGAGGAGTACAAGTCAATTATCCAGAGATAAAATGAGCAATAGTACTTGATGCCCAAGGAAAAGTTATGGGGTGGAAAAAGTGACTGTGTTAGCTCATAGAGGACAGCACAGGAGAACAGCAACCACAACCCTCCTTAGGTCATACTACCTTGAAAGAACCAAAAATTTCAGATGCCCAAGTCTGGTTCTGAAAGCAATAGCCCTTCCCCTTCTAAAAACAAAAACAAAAACAACACACAAACAAACATGAAATTGGGAAAAGAGACCCATCCACTACTGGCACAGAGAACAACTTTAGCACAAAGTAAAAAATTAAAGAAATAGATTGGAAAATGAGTTTTAAAAAGGATCTGATCATATAAATTAATTGTAGTGACAGGGAAAATGAAGATACAGATTGAGAAGGTAATGAAATTAAAGCAATTACATGCAACGTCTCAAAGAAAAAATGTGAATTGTACACAATCCTATAAAGAATGTTTAGAAGGGCTCAAAAGTATTTTAAAAATCAAATATGAGAGTGTCAAGTGACTGACAAACACCTGGGAGTCCTAAAGGGATAAGGAAAATGAGACATGGGGAGAAGGATGGCACATATTAGGAGGGCTAATGAAACTGGTAGCAACCAGAAGCAATGCTTACTGATCACAGCTAGTATTTTATAGAGAAAGTGGTATAGACTAAAGGATTAGGGAAGCTTTTTACATGGAAAATGGTCAGTGATGATTCATAGTCTTAGTACAATGACTTAGTTTACCTCATTGAAACTTAGAGTTTTCTATAGGATAATAATTCAATATGTCAATGTATAACCATCTAACAATAGATATTAGAATTCTTGCACCAGTAATTTCTTGGCAGGACATACAGTATTTGTGAAAGGGTTGTATTAAGTTCTCATGTCAAGGGGGGAAGCTATATGTCTTGCTCTAACTAGCTGATAGCTATGATTTTACTGGGGCCTATCCTCACTACTGGGGGCTACAGAGAGCTAAAAGAAAATGTGGGAAAGAAATAAGGATGACACAAGAAAATTATGAAAAGAAGTCATTAGCTAATTGAAAGAAGCATAAGAAAACTGAAAAAAATCAAACCATAAAGAACAGATAAAGTGATAAAAGATGCATTAAAATCCACTGAAAAGAGCTCCTTAGAAAGAAGAATTGACTAAATGGGGAAAAGATGCACAGAAAGTCACTGAAGGAAATAACTTACTAAAAATTAGAATCAAACAAGTGAAGCTAATGATTGCATCAGAAATCAAGAAACAATAATAAAAAATCAATATAATGAATAAATAGAAGAAAATATGAAATAACACATTGCAAAAACATTTGACATTGAAATAAATTGAGGAGAAATGATTAAAGAATTATTAAACTACCAGAAAGTCAAGATAAAAAAGGAGCCTAGTCATCATATTTCAAGAAATTAAAAAGGAAAACTATCCCAGCATCCTAAAACCAGAAGATAAAATAGAAATTCTAAGAAACTACCAATCACCAACTAACAATTATCCAAAAATCAAAACTCCCATGAGTATAATAACATTCCAGAGTTTCCAGGGTAAATGGAAAATTTGCAAGCAGACAGAAAAAAATAATTCAACATTATAGAGTCAAAGTCAGGATAACACAGGCACTAAGGGCTTCTACATCAAGCCATTAGAAGGCTTGGTAGATAATATTCCAGAACACAAAGGAGCTAGAATTACACTAAGGAATAACCTCCCCAGAAAAATTAAATGTAATTCTTCAGGTGGAAAGTGGATATTAATGAAACACATTTTGATTATTTCTGATAAAAAGACAAGAATGGAATAGAACATCTGACATCCAACTATAAGACTCAAGAGAAGTATAAAAAGGTAAGCATGAAAGAGAAATCAAAATTATTCACTAAGGTAAACTGTTTACATTCATATATGGAAAAATGATACATAGACAAATATAGAATTGCCTGTGATGGGATGACTTCCAAAAAGTAAAATTAAAAGATTAGCAAAAAGGATGAACTGGGATAAGAGGGAAGGGAGAGGTAGATTGAGGGAAATTATTTCAAACAAAAGAAGTGGGAAAGGAAGAGATTTTACAATGGAGAGGAAGTTGGGAACTGTGAGTAACTCTTGAAGTTTACTTTCATTACAATTGGCTCAAAGAAGGAATAACATTTGCACTCGGTTATGAAACTAGGAGGGGAAGAGCTGATAGAAGGCAGAGTATAGTAAGGGAGGTAGTCATTGGAAACACAACAGACTTTGGAGTAGGGAAAGGTTGAAAAGAGTAAGAAAAAAAGATAAACTGAATATTGATGCAAAATATTTAAATAAAATATTTGCAAAGAGATTACCGTAATGTATCACAAAGATCATAAATAATAACTAGGTGGGATTTATATCAGGAATGCAGGACTGGTTCAATATTTAGAAAACTGTCAGCATAATTAACAATATTAATAACAAAAACAACAATTATGATTATCTCAATAAAGAAGCTTTTGACAAAAATTAAGTCATTGTTATTAAAAATAATAGAAAACACAGGAATGATGGAAATTTCCTGTAAATTATAAGTATAATCTATCTAAAACTGAGTGAGCATTTATAATGGGAATAAATTAGAAGTCCTTTTAATATGAGAAGTAAAGTAGGAATACCTATTATCACCAATGCTATTTAATATAGCCCACATCAATATGTACTAGAAATGGTAGCAAAAACCATAAGAGAAGAAACATTTTAAAAATTAGAATAGACAATGAGGAAAAAACCCATCATGATCTCTTTGAAGACAATATTCTGGTATACTTAGAGAATCATAGAGAATGAACTAAAAAACTAGTTGAAATAATTAATCACTTCAGGAAAGCTATAGGAAATAAAATAAATTCATATAAATTATCAGTGTTTCTAGAAATTACTAACAAAATACAACAGGAAAGATTAGAAAGAGAAATTCCATTTAAAAATAACTGTAGACAATATAAAATACTTTGAAGTCTAACTGCCAGGTCAAATACAAGATCTAAATGAATATAATTATAAAACACTTTTCACACACATAAAGCTGGAGCTCAACAATTGTAAAAACAAATTGTTTATGGTAGTCCAAGCAAATATAATAAAAAATTATAATCTACCTAAATTAATTTACTTATTCAGTGCCATACCAATCAAACTACCAAAAAATTTTTGATAGAGCTAGAAAAAATAGTAATAAAAGTTATGTGGAAGAACAAAGGTCAAAAAATATCACCAGAATCAATGAGAAAAATAAATATGAAGGAAGGTGGCTTAAAAGTCTGACACTATATAAAGCTTTGCTATATGGTAATGATTAATATAATCTGCATTGGCTAAGAAATATAGTGGTCGATTAGTGAAATAGATTATGTACATGATATGTAATAGTAAATGATCACAGAAATCTAGAATTTGGTAAATGGAAAGATCTGAGCTTCGAGTACTAAAGCTCACTATTTGACAAAAATTACTGGGAATTCTAGAAAACAGTTTGTAAGAAAGTGGTTATAGACAAATGTCATGATGTACATAACAATAAGGTCAAAAAGGGTATTTGATTTAGACATAGAGGGTATTAAGATAAACAAGGTAGGGGAGCATAGATATTTTACCTGTCAGATCTATTGAAAAGGGAAGGCTTTATTAGAAAATAAGAGATAACATTATGAGAAATAAAAATCAATATTTTGATTACATTAAATTAAAAAAGGGGTTGCACAAATAAATTCAATACATCCAAGATTAAAAAGAAGGTAGAAAACTAGGATGAAATTTTATAGCAAATTTCACTAAGACTTCAATTTTCAAATATATAGAGAAATGGATCGAATCTAAAAGAATGTGAATCATTCCCTTATTGAATGAATGATCAAAAGATGTGAACAGGCAGTTTTCAGTAAAATATTCAAAGCAAGCTATAATCACATTTTAAAAATTCCAAATCACTATTGATTAGAAAAATGCAAATAAAAGCAACTGATATACTGCCTCACCCCTATCAGATTGTCTAATATGACAGAAATAGAAAGTTATAAATATTGGAGAATATGTGGAAAAATTGGGACACTAATGCCCTATTGATGCAGTTGGTACCTTACTCCTATTTCATGAACAATTCTAATAAGCATTGTGGCTCAGTTTTAAGTCCACAAACAGATAGGAAATCCATTTTACATATAAGAAAGGATAGCTATAGTCATTTAATTTGACAAAGACATTAAGGTACCACTCAGAACAAGCAAAGTTAGAAAAACCAGGAAAAACAGACTTAAAACCTAAAAGAGCAGAGCAATTTGAGACCATGATTGTAAGTTCAAATTGCCTTAAATAATTTTAGGAGGTCCTGAGGTCCTCCATTGTAGTTCAATATCTTAATATCATACAATCATTTGTATTCCTAATTATATTTCTGAGGCATGAAAAAAATCTAAACTATGTTTGATGGAATAAAGAACAGACTATGTTTTAGAAACATTTTCATCAAAAACTAATAAAATTAAATTTTAAAAAATGTTTTGACCCCTGAAAGGATAAAGGATGCATCATTTAGTTACTCATTCTCCAGTGTTGTATGGTTGGGATTTTAATATATTCCAAAAAAATCCCCAAGACATGGGGTGCTACTCTTTTTTCTATCATTTTAATACCTTTCTATTCATTCTTATCTTCACTGAACCTACATTTAGCCCACAACCTTAGAACTCTTGTCCCAATTCCCTCTTACTACCATAATGTCTTTTTTCTGTATTATTTTCTCTCTAACAATAGAAAGCAGCCTATACATAATTCCATATATTTACCTCATTATACCTAGTCTCCAAGATCTTTCTATTCTTTAGTCCCTTCACAATTATTCTATATAAAGAAGTAACAAGTATCAATATTCCCAAGTGCCTCTTGGAATATGACACTAACATACTCAGAATACTGTATGGCTCCCAATTTACTCGTAATTAAATAAAAATTCTGGATATTGGTGTTTTAGGACTTCCACTTCCACTTTAACTTCATCTTCATCTCTTCATCTCATCCCAATATCCCAATCTGTATGAGGCTTACCAAAGGAAGACAAATTTTCTTGTTTCCCAATTTTTTCTCTCTTTCCTGTGCTGCTGCTACTGCTGCTGCTACTACCAATATAATATTTTGAAATTAACCAAATGTTTTACATATATTTTCTCACTTGATTTCATCCTCAAAACAACAATGTAAAGTAGCCACAATATAATTCCATTGTCTATAATGCCTTCCTTACTCCTTTGGTTTATTTTAGCATCTACCATAAGGCCCTTCTCCATTAATTCACCCTTCCTGGCTCTAGTGACTTTAGCTACCTAAAAACAAAAACAAAAAACCTGCACAGTTTTAATCCTTCATGAATTTCCAATTATGTTTACCTTTAGCTCGAAAAAAGTTTAATTAATTGTAATGTTTTTTTCTACATTCAATTGAAGAAATATTTATTAATTGCCTACTATGTGCAAATAACTATTTGGGGCAGTAAACTATAGAAAATTTACTAAAATTCTATCCCTAATATTAAGAAAGAAAATTGTAGAATGGGGATGGGGAGAGAAATGAGGTACATATTAAAATAAAGAATACCAGGCCATGTTTTTAGTACATATTTGCCAACATTCTAACTTTTTTATCAAAATATTAAGAAATTTGAAATTATTTCCTCTAAATTACTTTAGAAACAAGAAACAGAAAACAAATGTTAAAAGTATGTTATTATCCAGGTCATAATTTTTAACTATATGATAATAGGTACAACATGAAAGGAAACAACTCTAAATATTTACTCAAACTTCATTAACTCATCATTTATCTTTTGATTTGTATCTGTTCCAGATGCCAAAGTGTCCTAACCAGAGGTGACTCTCATTATTGAATGATAAAATGATTTTGAATGATAGAATGTAAACTTTTTGAGAGCAGGTAGTATCACTTGTGTTTTTGTATCCATAGTGCCCAAGACAGCCCTAGGGTGTAGTGGAACTTTAATAAGTTCTTGACTGACAGATTAAATTGAAACTGTTATTGCAGCTAACTCCTACCCACAGCTCCCTCATTCTGTTTCTTCAGTCTTCTGAAAAGACTGCCTGGAATCTTAATTGCTTCCTTTTCTCCAAAACTATTCATATAGGTAAGAGTCACAGCCAATAATCATCCAAAAGAAATTAGAGAAGAGGAGCTCAATGGCCCTGTGAATGTCATAACCTGACTTCTACATCTCCTTTTTTTCCAATAGACAAATATTTAATTCCCAAGTCAAACAATGCCAACTTTCAAGAATTTCAAAAATTCAAGTGGTTGTTCTATGGAAATCAACCCCTATTTTATTACTTGTTATGGAAAATATAATATTTATTATGTAATATTCTTTTCTAGTTTACAAATTTTCTACTGTTTTGAACCAGTAGGTTGTACTATATTGAAGAAAAGAGTGAAGTATTTATAAATAATGATAACATGCTTATAACTAAAATGTGTCAGCTGGTATCACGTAGAAAAACAAATGGAACAGTCATAATTTTAATAATGCATGAGATGCAAGAGCAAAACACTTGTCAAAATTGTATAATGTCATAGTAAATATATATAGATATGTAAAATTGTGTGTTTTCTTTGTGCTATGCTAATCTTTATAGCTTGGCATATTTTAATGGTTTTCCAAATGACCTTGTGAAATTAATCATGGAACTGACACTATTTGAAGAAATAGGAAGAATGCTTGCTATAATTACTTTTGTATGAAAACAACAGAAAATAATAAAATGAAGAAAATAATCCTTAAAAATTCAAACAATGATCGGAACCAACCAAAATGATCATCGTTCTGCCTATAATAGTTTCTATTTCTAAAAGTCTACTTGGTCCTTATTTTCTTTTCCAGTGAATTTTATACTTAATATCTAGATTATTTCTCTTAATAAATTCCTGAGTAAAAGACACTCTAATTTTAAGAGGTATAGGAGTAAAAAACTACTCAAATTAAAATCAATAAAATATATAAAATTGCTATTAAAAATAGAGAAACCATGAAAATGCCAGAATTAAACAAGATAAAAAAATCTAAAAAGAAATTAAATTTAGTGGTAATACAATCTCCTTTCTTTTCTTTGAGAAAATTGGTGCTAGAATGAGGTCCCCCCCCCCTAATTTAAATGTTAAGCTGCCAGATGTGTGTCTCATGCTTGAAGAGTTGAAGCTTTGCATTATTTAGCATATTAAGATTCACAGAATTTAAAAAAGGGTTCCTTTATTGCCTCAAGGTTCTAATTAAGTAAACCTTAGCCTGGTACATTTAAAACTTGCAATACAAGAGATTTTGTTCATTTTTTTCTACAGTCAAGCCACATCAATATAATAAATATGGAAAATCCTTAAGATGATATAATTTTTCTCTTGCTTCAGGAATTAAACCTATCTTTTATTTTAAGAACTTTTTAATAGGGGCCAGCAATCTAGAAGACAACTAAAGCTTCAAGATTCATTTTAAGCCTCATAAGTTGCTTTCCTCCATTACAATAGATAAAATGTGTCTCATAAAACTAGTTCTCTATTACAAATCTTTATCTTTCTTTTGATATCTCCCACCTTACCCATTCTCCCACCTTCTCCTCCAACCCCCACCACGAAAGAAGACATTTCTGAGGAGAAATAATGATCACAGCTTTTTGGATCTGCATTCTACTTGTTATATCTGATCACACTGCACTAATTAGTTGCCCTTTCAGCACTTTTCTGAAATAGTTTCAGCTGCTACACTGAAAACCATAATCAGATGGAATTTCTGTTGGCACACAGCATTCATAAATCATACCCTTAAATACAGTTATTTTTGCCATTTTAGAAAATGTCAAAGGTGTCAACTCTGTCCAAATATACCGCTTAACAGTGACTATTTTAGCAAATTGACTTGAAATACATACAGCTAACTGACAGTTAGAGGCACATAATCTAGTTCACCGCATAAATGAACAGTTTAAAGGCCAAAACAAGCAGCAAACTAGGAATTATCAATGACGTCTTTTAAATATGCTAAAGCTACAACTGTAGATCAGAATCTTGGTGTTAATGTATTTATCTACATGTCAAAAGCGGATGTGCAGACTCTTAAAAGTGTGATTCCCTCCCCACTCCATCCAGTGTCTGGTTTAGACAACAAAAATATTTTAACCACACACAAAGCTGTGACCAAATGCCTAATTGAGAACCTTAACTGAGTGTACACTAAAAGGAATGGTATTCATTTGTATCAGTTCACATAATGAATTGATAAGACTCTTTGCTGCTGGCATGGTTTGGACTTGCTAATAGTAAATCTCCGATGCTATAAAAAATTAGAGTACATTTATCACAGTATCAAGAAACTGAATGAGGGCAGTCATTTCTTGTACTTCAAACATCAAAGATCTCTCACTTATCCCGGATCCAAGTCACAATCTGTATCTTTTCTTCACAAAGAATAAATAGACAAATTAGGCTTCTTCCCTATTTCTGCCCCCAACAGGCTATTAAAGGGAAGGTGTTCTTAACCTCAGGCTTATTCCACTCAACTACTACTATTATAAATTGAAAGTGTTCCAGGATAAGGTAAATTAGCACTGATAGCTCACCTTTCTGCCTCTTATCACTGTTAGGGAGGTGATTACTTAATCTGATAAATGTTATACATGTATAGAAGTATATGCATATATGTAATATTCATATACATATAAATGCAAATATGAGGTGTTATGTGTATATCTTATCTCATAAATCATGTGTTATATTTAATACATATATAATATATGAATATATTATTGTGTATATTATATATGTTTGTTATCCTACACACATACATGTGTGCAAAAGCAAAATATATAGAATTCTTACAATATCAACTTTAATTCAGACTAATCAGTCAAATTGTTTGTAGGATATTTGTCGATGGCTGCAGATGAAAGTGATTGTAATAAGACCAAATCTGTTTTGGTCCTGGAACCAAGTACAAAGACAGAAACTTAAAAGATTTTGAGAACTAAAATGTTTCTCTTTTTTAAACTCAATTAATTTGTTATATTAAAATTCCCAGGTATCTCCAGGTATATATATATATATATATATGTATATATATATATATATATATTTCTTCCTTATTTATGTTTATCAGTTAAGATTCACCTCAAAACCAGTAAATTGTCAAGGATGACAAAAGATGCAATGGTCAATGTTGGAAAGGTTGTGTAAAGATAAGCACACAAAAACGGGGTTTGCCAAGTCATGAACTGGTCCAAACATTCTGAAAAGCAATTTGAAACTGTGTTAACAAAGTGACTAAAATGTCCATACCTCTGACCCAGAGGTGCAGCTGTTGACATATAGCCTAAGTAAATCAAAGACAGAAAAAGAGGTCTAATAGACACATCAAAATTTATAGCAGTTTATGAAAAGCAGAAAAAAGTAGGGCTCAGAGAACATTATATATAGCTATAAAATTAATCTTTGAAGAATAACTTGTAAATGTCTACCTTTAGAGAAAGAACCAAAATAGAAACATGAAAGACAGTTTATATATACATACATACATATGTATGTATGTTTGTGAAGTGATGGCTTTGGTATGGAGAGAAGGAAGATACCTGGAAATTCTGATGTAGCCAAAATAAAATTAATTTTAAAAATGATATAGCCGCACTTCTTTGTAGTAATGAAAATCTGAAAACAAAGTAGGTGACCATTAACTGGCAAATGGCTAAAATAAAGAAATCCACTATGTGCATGTAATGGAACATTTCTGTGTCATAAGTAATAATGCATATTTTGAAGGGGGAAAAAGTGAGGGAGACATGAATTTTACACGGTAATGTAAATTACAGATAGAGAAAAATTATGCATATGGGTATAAACATGGAAATGAAAAGAAAATGTTGACACTAAAATCTAAACTGAATGCTTTGTAATTATAATGACCAAGTCTTTAGGCTTAAGAGAGAAGAGAATGCACCTCTGGCTTTTCTTTGCAGAGGTGGGGAACTGTGGATGTGAAACATTGCATATATTGTCAGCATTGATATGTTGGTTAGTCTTGTATTGCTACATCCTTTGTTATAAGGCATAATTCTACACATGATGGAAAGGGATGGGTTATATTGGGAAATTAAGTGATAAAAAAAACCCAAACTATATAAATTTTTAAAATAAACATGCCTTATCTCAATGTCAATAAAAAAATTTTTTTTAAGTACCTACATTATACCAAGCTCTTTCTTTTGCTGTCAAGGACCTTAACATATAATGAGGAAAGACATTACACAAAAAGAGGTTGAAAAGCAAGGAGGGCACCAGAGAGTACCCATAGTGTCCAAGAAGTTAAAGTCAAGAACAGCTGAAGGGAAATTAAATTAGCTGGAAAAACCATAGTCCTCTATAAAGAGAGGCTTACAGAAGATTTGATTTTCCTATCCTCTAGTTCTCCAACCAAAGGGGAGAGGCAACTAAAGGTGCTGAAGAAGGGTAGAGGAACAAGGTAGAATCAATCTCCAGGAGGATTATGGTTCAGATGATGAGCCTTTTCTGCAGAAGGTATAATGTACAAGGTGGGATTGAAAACAATCAGAGCAGCTAAAGGGAAATTAATGATTATCTAATCAAATTATTTTACAATATAACTTATATCTTGAGTTTTTCCTTACCCAAGATTCACCTTTACATAACATTCTTTTTTGTGCCACATTCAAGAAGGAAATGAGATTCTTTGTTTCCTAGCTAATAGAGGAACCTTAAGAATATGAGAAACCTGTATCTTAAACATAATGTAAAACATTTTTTACTCGTTTATCATTTAATTTGCATTCCTTGTCAAATTTCTAAAGACACAAAATGAATCAATTAGCCTACCTATTATTTAAGTAAGTCCTTATTGCTAGGCTGCCTTTAAAAAATATATTTATTTTTTTTTCCAATACCTTTATGCCTCTCTACCTCACTCCTCCCAGAGAACCATTCCTTATAACAATGAATTTCTTTAAAATAAAAATAAAGGAAGAATCTAAGAATCTAAGAAACTAATCAACACATTTAAACACACACATGTTTTGTTATAGGCAATATTCCATTCTCATGGACCTCTGTAAAGAAAAAGCTGTAGGCATCTTTTAATATGCCTTTTTAGGAGTCATGCTGTTCTTTATCATTTTATAACACTCATTTTCAATTGTTTTGTAACAATTGTTCTTTCAATTTAAGTTGTTATAATCATTATGTATATTGCTTTCCTCACTCTGACTACTTGATTCTGCATCAATTCATTTAAATCTTTCCATGCTTCTCTGTGTTCATCATGCTCTTCAGATATTCCCTTAAAATATTCTTTGCATGTATATACCACAATTTGTTCACTATGCATTAATGAACATGTAGCAGCCCACTCCTAACTAGGGGCAAGGGGAACAGTCAGTCTTGGGCATGCTCAGTAGTGCTCATGGCTGGGAAGGCCTCTGACCCTTGACCCCAGCTTCTCCCAGGTTAGGCGGGAAAACAGGTTTCTTTGTTCTCACCTGGTTAAGAGAAACCACACCTATGCCTTGTCATTAACCAATGAGAATCATCCCTATGTACTGTGTATATTTGCATATCAAAAACTATATCTAGCCCAGCAGGCTCCGCCTTCTCTCTCTCTGCCCTCTGCTCTCTGCTCTCTGCTCCCTCTGCTCTTCCTTCTCTTTCAGGCTACCTGATGGCTGTCCTTGCAGGAGCTTGGCCTCTGGCCAAGCTCCATCTTTAATCTTTCTCTATTCACCTCTCTGACCTGCGTGGTATGGATCTCAGGACTGGAAAAGCCTACAGAATTGGTCCTTTGATCAGAGCTTAGCTGTGGCTCATCGATAATTAATAAAGACTCATCCTGAACACCTCATATCTCTATTAGGACTCCGTCACTTCCCTCGTGGTATCAAAACTTCTATCCTGTCTCTATCTTCCTACCTTGTGGCTTCTCTCACCTCTGAGAGAGCCTACAGAACAGATATCTGCTTTGTTTTTACCACAGAATATGTTGTCATAAATATTTTGGTATCTATGGAAGCCAAGTGCCATTTAGAAGAAAATGCATGGGAACAAAGTCATTACTTAGAATTACAAACTAATAGGATAGCCCAACCCTTACTAACAGATCATTCATTAGTGTTCTCTGTTTAGATTGACTTGCCCTAATCTGTGGAAAGTTTTACTCCTGATCTTCTCAGTAACAAAAAGTAGATATTTCCAGGTGGCTTTCAGGTAAACAGTCTAGTATGTGACCATGCAGTTAACTGAAGCTAACTAGCACATAAGGGAATCAAAACATGACCTTGTCCTCATTAGTACCATGCTCTAATGGGCAAAACTTACCCACCCCATCAACATAAAGTCTACTCCTGATAATTCAAACTAGTGAGAGAAGAAACAAAGGTTCTATCAATCCAAAAGCCTCATGTTAACTATTAATCTCAAATATTTCCCCTGAAAATTGTTTCAGAGGTTGTTAGCAAGTAGCTAGTCTGATGGATTAAAATTTCACATTATCATCTTATCGTTAACCTTTCTCACCCTTTGGAAAAGGTGATAATAAACAATGAAATTACTAGGATACCAATAACATTAAAAAAGGAGAGGAAACCAGGATGAATAAGCTACAAATATTGTAACCAACACTGCAACATTCACACATGCCTTCTAAGAGGCAAAGGTGAGGGAAGAAAGGAACAAGTTATGCTACTGCCTGAAGAAATTTATACAAGAAAAATTGAAAATTACTCCCTCCCTTCCTCTTATATAAAGCTAGGCAGAGCCTTTGGTGACTTAAATAATCCAGTTAATTTGCCTCAGAAAGATTAGTTGGAATTTAAAAGACAATTAGTGAGAAATGGAATTGTTCAACTAGTAGGGAAAATTTCTTTGATTAAGAATCACCCCTCTCATATGTCAGAAGAAAAAAGGGCATTAGATTTGTAATCACCACACATGAACCACCAATTAGTGAAACATTCTCTTTTGAAGAAGTGGAACATGTGTTCCAATACTAGAAAAGCTCTTGTAAGACCAGAAATATTGTGCTTTATTATGGTAAAGACAACACCTGGCAAGGAACAAAAAAAATTTGCTCTGAAAGAGAGATTTGATCTTGAACAAGTGAAATATATGTGGTTACCCATAGAAAGCAATGGCAGACTATGGGGAAAGTCAACAGAGAACTGTAGAGTAGAAACAATGAAGAATCATGCCTAATACCACCTTCTGGGAACCTCAGAAATGTTAAGATTCATCAGAAAAATTGCAGGAGGTCTTCGGATATGACCAATGAAGGAAACTACCCATTAATAACTGCATGTGATTGAATCTCAATATGAATCTTAGGAGAAGCATACTCATAGAAAGCTACTTTCCAAGGGTTCTGTTGCATATTCTCTTTTGTGCTTCCAAATATTCAATGTTTTCTTTAATTCTATAAAGTTTATGATGATGTTAGTACATGGAACAGTGTCTGATGGTGATTTATCCAGATTTGGGGGTGGTAAAGATTATGAACTAGAAAAGAAGAATTCCCCAAGTGAATTTGGGGCCTTCAAGCTGTGGTGTTGTATGAAAGAAAAGTTTCAATAATAACCCCTACTGAGCAACTAAAAGTTGATGCTACTTGTTTGATTTCAAACTTCCTCTTAGGTTACTCAGTGAATAGAAGACAGGGCTTCAGGGTGAGGCTTTCTGGAAGGACAAAAGGAAGAGAATTAAATGGTGAACTTCAGTACTTGAAATTATATTAAGTGTAGCTTTGAAGTAAATATAGAATAATTACCCATATTTATGTTGTATATGGGGAAAGCTCAGTATTGTGTAAGATATGATACTAAAAGCTCCCAAGCTTGTCAACAGCACTTTCCTGAGAGTGATGGTATGGGACAGTTTGGCCCCAACATACTATTTCTTATGGTATCAGATAAACAATAGCTAATCAATACTGTTTTGTGTTGTTAAACTATTCCCATGAGGGATGATATAACCTATTTATCACATTCAATTACCCAAAAAAAGATTTCACATAAATAAAATATAATTTCTATCATTTCTGTGACATTAGTAATTTAGAAGAACAATATATAAAATATGCTAGGTAGAAACACATGGCTCAGAAAATATTTTCTGGCAATATTTATTCCTTTAAAAATGTTTTCTTCTGTGAGCATTTTTTATCATGATGAACCCTCAAATTAAACATATTCATTGAAATATGCAATTTTGGGAGTAAGCTAAAGGTAACATGAAGTAACATGAATGGATTGAGACAGAAAATATGTGAACTAGGCTGGACATTACTGAAAAAGAGATCCATTCAGGAACAGCTAGGTGGTTCAGTAGATAGAAAGCCAGGACTAAAGATGGAAGGTAAAGGCTTTTTAAAAAAAGAAAATAGAAGTTAAGGGGAGATTAGATAGATAGACAGGTGGGAAGATAGGCAGAGAGACAGAGAGAGAGAGAAAGAGAGAGAGAAAGAGAAAGAGATGCTTCATAATATTTCAAGATTTCCTTCTTTGAAATTCCATGCCATAAATGTCCAATATGTCTTCTTTTTTAAATTTAGAATACTTTTCCATGATTACATGATTTATGATTTCCTTCCCCCTCACCTCCCCTCTCCTGGAGCAATGTCCAATAAGTCAAAAAATTATAAAATCACTATGGTTTTGTGTTAATTTAATAAGGAATAGCAATGAACCTCGTCAAAAAAAAATAAAGCAGTTATGCAAAGCTCTTCTTTGGCAGGTACTTAATTTTAGATCTTAATCATAGAAGAATATTTACAGGAAAAAAAAACTATTAGACACTAGGAGAGATACTCATATTTACTACTTTATCATACCAGAAAGTGTCATGTCCCAAAAGAACAAGTTAACTTGTTGAAGTAAAGAATACAAAAACACATAATATCTAAAATTCATTTCCACTTAGGAAAAAAGCAGAAATATTTTTCTCTATGCCCACCTTCCATATCAGGGAGGTTTACAAAAACTGCATTAATAATCAATTAGAATCATAACCTACTTGGTTTTTCAATGACATTCCAAAAAACTGAGTAGACTCATTCTGGCAAAGAATATTAACGAGTTATAAAATTTCAAGATACACAGAACTCAGTACCTCTATTGTATTAAGTTGAAGAGAGGGCATTAAATCTGTCAGGCCTCAAAAGTATTCAATGGCTCCCTGGTGAGGAGAAAAAGTTAATGAACTCATTTATTTACTTGAGAGCAAAGCATAGCAGGTGCTTGTTCATCTTCACTTGCAAATTTCATCATTCATTTGACAGAGATAGTTCAAAATTGAAGCAACTGCAACTTAATGTGGGACATGTAGTAAGAGCCAAAAGAGGGAAGCAATAATATTAAGAGAAATGATTTGAAAATACATATAAAGACAAGTAAGATGCTGCTACTTTGTCATATCTATAAAGACTGAGATAGCACCAACCAGAGGGTATTTCTTTCATCATCATTCACATATTTGTAAATCTACAATAAAAGTTGTCATACTCCTTTACTTCTAACTTGCCCAACTTTACAATCATTGACTAGGACTTCTGGGAATATCAGATTGAATAGTAGAGTTATGTCACCAGTGCCAAAATTTCTCTTTCATCCCAAGTCACTGATCCAGAAGCTATTTGGAAGTACTCAACTCTTTTTTCCTGATCGGCAAATTTTGATGCCTTTTATTTAGTCAACGTATTTTTAAGGTTACCTAGTAGCTATAACAGTAACATTTTTCAAGGACATTTATTTAATCCCAGAGCACTAGGTATCATGGGGTTTTAGCCAAAAGAACAACTGGACACTGGAATTACATTTGTATCATAGCTCTATGCTTGATTTTCTCAGCATATCCACTTAAATACTCAGTTGGATACAAAATAAAATTAGTAGGTGGAAAATATTACATTTGCATAGCTGGCAAAAATGCATTCAAAAAAGTATGTGGAAATATCTTTGAAACTATAGCCAAAGGGATTTTAAAAAGAGGACATTCAAAATCTGGCCACACCGAAAGCAGGTAAGTAAAGCTTTGTTAATTCAATCAAAAACAACATATGTAGATGCCCTGTGAAAATTGTAAACCAATGTGAATTATGATACAAGTGTGATCTGTCTCCTTGCTTAAGCTAAAAGACTCCTGGTTAATAGTAAAGGTACCAAGGAAAAATTGGTTGTGATAAATATATGAGACTAAATAAAATGTAAGGGGTGTAAAATGTCCTGAAAACACCAGTTGTAATCTGCTGTTGTCAGCCTAATCCCCACACACTCTGTAATTAGAAACACATTTTGCAGACTGATAGGCTGGAAATGGGGAGCAAGCACACTTGTACCTTTTTATTTTTCCAAGCCTTCTCTAGATCATTCATATGTGACCTCTTCATTTCCATTGCTTCTTTCTTCTTTTGTCTTTAAACACACACACACAGCCCACCATCACCACCATTACCATCACCTTCCCCATCATTAATAAAACAATTTAAAACTACTCTTTTGACAACTTCCAAACAATAAGCTTTCCAGTTTATTTAGGGAGGAGAGAAAAAAATCAATACATAGCTCTATCCTGCTGGAACCATTTTAAATACATCTCTAGTCTTTCCCTCCCAGATCCCTTTGACAAACTCGTCTCCCCTCCCCTCCCCTTTTTAAGCATTAAACTACTTCTCGACTTCCTTTACAACAGTGGGAATACTTCCCGTATGGGTGTCAGGATCTCTCACAGGGGTCAGGGGGTGCCCTGCAGAGGAAATGACAAGCTGTGAAATGTAAAAGAACAATTCCTTCCACATGTTTCTTTGCTCCAGGAGCAGTAAGGGGCTGTCAGCTAGCATCACTCTGGGACAGGCCAGGACTTCGCATAGCAGTGCTGTCAAAACTAATTTACAATTAAAGCCCCACACAACTGTTTCAAGCTTTTCAAATCCAGCAAGTTCTAGGGATGACTTAGACATCCTGATAGACACACAAGATGTGAAAAACTGTTGTTATTAAGTATGAAAGGTGGTGAGAAACCTCACAAAGAGAATCCAAACTTTAAAAAGGTTCTCAGCTCTCCTTTGAGAAGCCACTTTTTTTTCCTAAATCCATTGACATGAAAGCACTCCAATGAACATCAGCCTAGTACATTCCCATTAAAGCACTAATTTTGCAAGTCTAATATTTTAGCTGCTATGTTCCAAAAAATAAAATAAAATAGAAGGTACAAAGTTCAATTGATTTTTCAGAAAAAAGAAAAAAATCATATTTCTATGGTCTTGTGGTCTGATTGATAAGTCAATCAACATACTAGGTACATACTGTGATTGAGGCACATATTAATTGGGCTGTGAAGATGTGGATATTCTCTCCAATGATGCAAATTGAAACATATCTACAACTTGTCATCATGTGGAACATGCATGCACATCTTCTAAGTCCTCCACAGGGACTCTACCCAAAGGGCTAATGGCCTTCCTCTTGATCTTTTGACACTGAATAGGTATCAGAGTAGCATAAAGGTTGTTCCACAATTATCCTCCACCACATGGCAATTCCTTCACCTTTTGTGGTTATGGATTTCTGTGATGATATCTGTTATGGCATTTCTTGCATGTAATTTTTCATTGATAACATGCTGAAGTGTATTACATATACTAGAAAACTCTTTAATGTTGAATAGAAGATTTTCCATTTTTATTCCTTGGAGGCTTTGATATTCCAGGATTCACAGCTATGTATAGGATCACCAGAGGACTAGTAAAGGAACTGTGGCATCATGAGAAAACTATGAAAATTTATTTATGAGAGAAGTTTAGGATCAGTAAACTGATAGGCAGTTTCTTAAAACGGATTCTAGCCTGTTCTTTTCATCTTATTCAGTTCTGAGCAAAGTTCTTTGTTCCTTATATATCTGCTTAAAATATAATGAACTGTCTCTGTGAATTGTTCATCCAAAGGCCTATCACAATCAATTGTCACTATTCATCCATGTAGATTCTCTTTGGAGGTCTTGCCAAATTCTTTTGAAGGATTTTGAATTCAATTACAGAAACTGCAAATAGTCCTGAATTTTATAGAAGCAATACAATGTCATCCACAAACAGGAAAACTTGGAAGATAAAATACTCATCCACTTGGATTTCAGCCTTTATGTCATTCACAATACTGGCAAATGGTTATAGTAAAAAATAATTTTGTCAGCTTTATATTAATAATCTGAAGGTTTTCAACAAAGTTCAACAAATTCATCTCTTCAATCCTTCTATCAAGGACTTTTATATGGTCTTAACATATACCTGAGAGACACTTTTGGCCTACTGGATAAAGTACATTATAATTAACAAAAAGTAAATATTTTGAGATGATATATTCTCCTTAACTTTCAGTCATGTGATTGTAGAGTTGTTGTCTGATTTAAAGTACCAACTGCAAAAGGCTGGCTATTCCTACCATTTAACAGATACTCTTGCTAATTATTTAAATTTTTCAGTTTTAATTTCCTATAGAAATATTTTATCTCCCTGTTCCATTCTTATGTTTGTAACATGCTTTCTCCATGCCTTTGCAATGTTTTTTGTTGTTCAGTCATTCAGGTGTGTCTGACTTATCATTTGAGGTTTCTTGGCAAAGAAGATACTACAGTGTTTGTCATTTCTTCTCTAGCTCATTTTTATAGAAAAGGATTTGAGGGTTTAAGTGACTTGCCCAAGGTCACACATATTCTAAGGCCATATTTTAATTTTCTGCTTTTAGTAAATCCAGCACTGTATCTGACACATAGTAGTTGCTCAATAGATGCTTGTTGTTGTTAAGATGAAAAAATTATGAAGTCAGTGGTTAACAACTTTCAATTGCCTTTTTTTTTTGGTAGTCACAATAGCTGTCATTTTTTTCAGTGTCTGTGAATATCTGTTATTTTAGATGCAATAATTGATCCTTCAATGCCCTAAAAAATGTGTTCTCCAGCATGAACCTCCTTTGTGTATCTAGCTATTCATCTGTTGTTTGTTTGTTTGTTTTTACTTTAGTACAACTTCCCTTTCCTCATAGAGTGAATGTTGTTGGGCTTTTTTTCAGTCCAAACATGGCGGTTCCAGTTGTATTGATGGTAAAAATAATGTTTTCAAAATCTCAATCTATCTGTTTTATCTATATTTTGTCCTTCTAGCTTTACCCTTTAAAGTTCTCTTAATTAGCTTAATTGGGTTTTAAAATAAGCTTTCAACAAACTTAAAAAAAAACCCAACAAACTTGGGCTCATTAAAAAAAGGAGAAAAGGTTTAATCATTTGGTGGTTGTAGTAAGACAAAGATGACTCTAAAATATTTGGATTTACTCCTGTGTTCAAGGTACCTTAGCAAAATAAAGGCATTTCTAAAATTGCAGGTAATTAGCTTTTTATGCGAATTAATCCCTTTGAAACTTACTGTGGTTCCCTGAGGCTCAGTTTTGCAGTCAGATAAGAGACTCAGATACCCCCCTAAAGTCAGAATAAAAAAAAAGGGAGGGGAGGAGTAGGGGAAGGCAGGGATTGTGCTAAAAAAATGACACACTTAAGAATCTGATAGTGTACCAACATTTCACAAATCTTGCATCAAAAGGGTCAATTTTGATCATTTAAATGATTCAACATTCTTTAAAACTGTCCTGAGACTAGATTGGAGATATTTTTTAAATGCCTTGTCAATGTCCATCCATCTCTCTATTGGATAGAGGTTATATTTGTGTTTTAGGAATATCTATTATAGTGATATCAGAATCTCTACTATCTAATGCAATCACAAATATAAATAACTACACTTTCACAGCAAAAAAAAAATCTTTCTTTCAATACAATCCTACCAAAAGTATCCAACTCATATATGGAGAAATAATTCCTGTTGCTTAAAAAGTATTTCTGTTGACTTTAAAATAATGCTATATCTGACTAAAGGATCAGATTCCCCAGAACTCCTGGTACTATCAGACCTAACAAATATATAGTGGAGTCTCCTGGCAGAATTTTGTTTGTTCATGCCTTTCTAATTTTCCTACCCAAATGTTGAGATCCTGGTTTTTACCAATGTCTAAATGAGGTAGAAGACGATGAAGAAAGTTTTAAAGAGGCTTAGAAAATAAAAAGGGTAATAATAGCATGTCTTATCATTTATAAAGTTTTTAAAAACCATAAAAAAATTAGAAAGGACCTACTGTGACCAGAGCATCATGCTAGATATAGGTACCAGTCTATCACTTATATTAGAGAGAGTAGATACAGATACACACTTCTCACATACAAAAATATATTAATGCATCATAGAGTTATATAACAAGACGCTGTAGGAGATCTGAGACAGAAAGTTGTTACCAACCAGACATGGTCAGCAATTGATTTACCATGGCAGTTGTGCTTTTGAAGATGGAAAGTTTGAAGGAAAGGTATCCCAGACATAGGAAGAATAAAGCAAAGGCAGAGAAGAGAGAGAGAGAGAGAGAGAGTAGGGATAGATCAGAAGGGACAGAAAAATCCAATAAGCAACAAATATTTATTAAAGCACTTACCATGTACCGGGAACTGAGCAAAGCAATAAAAGGTTCATACAAGTAAAAAGACAGCCTCTGCTCTCAAGGAGAGCATTATAATTGGGGGGGGGGGGAGGGGGAACAATACATAAAGTGAACTGAAAAAGGGAAGGTAAAAGTGGGAGTATTCAGAAGAAGGTACCATCATAGGATCATAGTGGTCATGTCTGGAAAAACAGAAATATAGCCAGGAATGGAATGAAACATGCTTGGTCAGGAGGCCCCTGGAAGAAAATCACCACTGGAAGAAGGGAATAAGAATGGTGAAATCCAGAGTGAAAAGACCCTAGATATTGAAAAGAGTCACAGGGAAATAAGGCAACTGGATCATGGTGATGACATCCAGAAAATCAGAAACACAAACAAGAGTGAAATAAAGTATAACTAGCTTATAGCTGAAGGAATAAAGGAGAATAATATGAGATAAGCTTTAGAAGGAAGGGGATGACTGCATTTCATGGAGAGGCTTAAATGGCCAAGAGAAGAATGTCATAATTTTTTAAGTAATAATTTTTAAATATTTACTTTCTGTCCTAGTAATAACTCTAGGACAGAAGGGCAAGGGCTAGGCAAATAGAGTTAAGTGATTTGCTCAGGGTCACACAGCTAGGATCTGTGTTAGGTCAGATTTGAACCAAGGTCTTCCTGACTGTTACTGAAATTTTTGTAACAACAAAAACCAGATCTATTCATTAGAAATATTATCCTGGAAGCAATATGAGTATAAATTAGCCAGAGAATGTGGGATAAAGGAGAGAAATAGTGAAGGTAGAAAGACCTAAAAGAAAATTACAATGATCAGTCAAATGAGAATATTCCAAAGAGGAGGACAAATTCTATATCTCTATTTGTGAGAGAAAAAAATATATAAATTAAAGTAATAATCAAAAATAGAGTAAGGAAGGAAGCAATCACAAATAATCTCTCATTACCACTGAAACACAGAAGTAAATCATCAGTATTAGGTAGCTAGGTTGGACAATAGATAAAACGCGGGGCATGGAATCAGGAAGGCCTGAGTTCAGGAATCTAGCCTCATTAACTTCTCAGGAAATCACATTCAATCTTATCAGTTATAAAATGGAGATAATAATAGAACTTAGCTCCCAAATGTCTTGTGGGGACCAAAAGAAACAATATCTACAAAGCACTTTGGCTAATACCTGGCAGGAAGTAGGTATTTAATAACTGATTATCCTTTGGTAGGAGCCCTTATTGTCCCTCTTTCATAGTTAAGGAAACTAAGGCAAACAGGGTTAAGTGACTTGACTAGGATTCCAAAGCTGGTAAATATCATAGGCCAAATTTTAACTTGGGTCTTCATTATTCTAAGTTAAGCACTATTCACTGTGTCACTGCTGCTTCATAAGGAGAGGAGAGACAGAGAGACAGAGACAGAGACAGAGACAGAGACAGAGACAGAGAGAGATGGTTACTAGATCAATAGAGTTGGTGGGGAGATAGAAATCAGACCTATGATTTCTTTGATAGAGAGCTCTTGGGAGGAAAATATCTCCTCCTCTAAGTAATTTGTAATCTCAGAATAGCCTAGAGCACTGAAAGGTCAAATTGTCTTATCCAATCTATATTGTCAGAGCCAAACCATGGACTCTGGTCTTACCTTGAATGTCAGTTGTCTTTAGACCATATCACATTGCCTATTAGTGAGAGCAGCATCTCAAAAGTATAAAATCCCAAATTATGACATGGATTCACACTGATTTATTATTAATCTAAAATTTCATGAAGATATTTTAAAAACACTTTATATTATAAGATATTATTTTATACATGAGAACATTTTAAACTATATTGATTGTTTTAGAAAGAAAAGCCATGTTAAAAGAACCAAGAATACCCCTCTATACTAAATTCCACAATAACCTTTGCTGAAGATAGTGTGATATGTACAAATTCAATCTGCATCTAGTCTACTCTTTCAAATATTTGTATAAATTACTCCTAAAAACAAAGGAGAAAAATTCACTAGCCTACCGTTACTGAACTTTCCTTCTTCAATGTGAACTAGTTTGTAAATCACAGATAATCCAATAAATTAATTCAACAACCTTTACTTCTGGCCCACCATAAGTTGTTGTTGGCCCCAAGGCACAGAGTGATTTGTAAGACTGATTTGCCTACAGTAATTTGGCCATTTAAAGCATTAAGCATGGGTTTTATCCCCTTGAGGTATAGATATGAACCTTCATGTTAGTCTATCCTAGCATGGAGTGGTTCTGTGACATACAAGGGAGTGTTAACAAGTCTCTCAACCAGGGCCAGTTTACAGCAGATCATAAACACATTTCTCTGTTGGAAATGTTGCAACCATGATCTATACCATGTGACCACCACTTCCCTAAGGTTCATTCCTTTAATTGTAAATAGCCAGAAAGTCATCAAGCCAGTGTTTAATAAACTTTTAATTTGAAATGGATTACCACATGTTGTGTTTGTTTACCCATTATTAAATCTCTTAGCAACATATCAGTGGCAGAAACAGCATACTGTATCACCATTCTGATATATTAGAAAACAAACCCATGGGGGATATTAGCAGCTAATAGTATATTTTGGAAGCCTCCTAGAAAAATAAATAAATGTAAGCAACGTGGCAAATAAATGTATTATAGGGATTTGGGGAGGAGGGGCATAGGGGATCTATACAAAAAAGGCACTGAGGCTGCCCCTGCAGTATTAGGATATGAGGCTTATATCAGTTTCCTTTGGAGAATTGAGCTCAAAGCAGAACATAAGTAATAGCTTTCTCCTTTCCTAAAGAGTATTGCTAGTTAATAAAATGTGTTTTCCCTCACTGTATACAAAGAGTTTATTGGCAAAAGACTAAGATTTCTTGTTCTGTGTATCATCTCCTGACCCAAATCATAGATATATTGAGAGCCGCATTCCAAGTGCTGGTAAAATTACAAAGGATGGATAATGGGTATATTGAAAGTGTTTCACTTTTCAAAGAGGGAAAATGATAACAAAAAAGTTACCTATATGAAAATAACCTCAGTGGAACATGCTTCCAGTTTAACAAATTTGTCAAATCCATCTCAAAAAAACTTGGGATAAATGTCACTGATATTAAAATTCTACTAATATTGACACCAAACTTACTCTATTTGACCACCTTCTGTTACAAGGGAATCACTTTAAAAGACTGATATATATTAATTTAAGGTCGCCAAGGAATCAGCTATGTAATTCCTAAATCAAACTTAAGTCAGCCGTCAATCTTTTATGGAGTTTAATTACAATAGGAGGAAGTAATTAGAGATAGAGAGAGAGAAAAGGGAGAGAAGGAAATAGGGCTTAAATACCCCTTTTGTTTAGGCTGGGCCAAAAGGCCCAAGCCCTTAGATAGCTGGGGCAAAGAAAAGAGATCAGTCCCTATTACTCACATGACCAAAATGGAGAAACAGTCTCAGAGGCCCCCACCTTCAGCTTCCTTCAGAGCAAGCTTCTCAGAGTCCACACGAACCACACCGACCAACTACTCAACCACCCTCGAGTCTTCCGACCCCCTCTCTTTTAGGAAACCATCCAAGTTGCCTCCCCTCAGTCCTCACATCTACCAATCCCCTGTCCATCAATTTCCCTGTGCCAATGGAGGCTCTAACTTAACCCAGGACCGCCCAGAGGCTTCTGGCTTTTGCACATGTCTGTTGAAGGTCATATTTTCAAATGATTAAATCTTTGCTCCTTTGCTACAGCCCTTTCTAAATCCTGTTAACCTGAGTAGGGTAGAGATTGGAATAATTAAATTTTGATCTAGGCTGCAGCCCTTACTCAATCCTGTTAGGACTGAATAGGGTGGAGATTTATTCCAAGTATCTCCATTGTATCAATTCTAAAATCAATCATGACTCAAAGAAATTCCTGTTCTATGCTTAGGCATAGGTCAAAGTCCTTTCCATTGTTCAGCAAAAGGTTTCTGTCCTAAAGTAATCTTAAGAAGGGAAGAGAAGGAACCTCCCATGCCAATGGGGTTCCCATTCCAATAGACTATCAGTAAGAAATTTTCCAAGTATGAAATATCCCAATGGTGAAATTTCCAACATTTATAAGTCTAAGGAATTTTGAGGTTTACACTTCCCAACAATAACAACAAAAAATAAACTTGGAAATTCTAAATTGTTAAGTGTAAAATTTAGGGTTGTGACTGAATATATTATTTAAAGGTTGCCAGGGATTTAAATTCTAAATCCCAATGAAATACTCAAGTCAGAATAGAATTTTATGGTGGTTTATTTAAAATAGAAGGAAGAAATTAAGAATGAGGGAGAAAGAAGGAAAAGGGTAGAAGATGTGCTCTGGCATGGCCTGAGCCAGGGGTAGTTCAGAGGCCCCTTAGGCAAGGGGCCTTCCCAGAAGATTAAATCTAACTTGGCTTCCAGCTAGGAGGCCTCCTCCAAGATAATGGGCTTCCTTGGAGGCTGGAACCTTCAGAAGGGTTCAAGCAGTCACCTACAGAAAGCATTCTCAGGCCTCCAAGCTCCAGACCTCCAAGTCAAGAACCACCTCAAAGATTCAAAGATCAACAAAGTCCCCCTCACAGAAAGTGATGCAAAATATAAATGCTGTCCTTTACATCACTTCCTGTGTCTCACATGTACCAATGGTGGCTTAAACTTGGCTTAGGAAACCCAGGAGGTCAGTCAGTTGTTTCTGATTTGTCACTTGCTAGCACACATAGGTCGCAGACCATCCTCCCCTACAGTTAATCCTTAAGTGGGGGTGTATACATTCCTGGTTGCTAGAATTCTAAAGACTAAGCAGGGTGGAGTAAATCTAAAATTCACAAAATTCAATTTATAGCTACATTATTAATTCCCAATAAGAACAGAGCCAATATCTACATCATGAAAATATATTTCATCTTAAAGGACCCTATACTCTTGTGACAGGGTTATTTATCAACATTCAAAAAGGCAAAGGGAGATGGAAAAAGTTAGATTCATATAATTTCTAAAAGGACAAGCAAATACTTTCCATATTGAAGTGTGTGTGTGTGTGTGTGTATACATATAAATGTACAACAAAAGACAAAGTCAACACTAGAGGATTAGAAGAAGTAACAAACAAAAGGGAGGCCTGGGTAGGGTTGTTCTAAATTTCCTCTATACACCTAAATAGGATTATATGGCTTCA
Source organism: Monodelphis domestica (assembly GCF_027887165.1). Taxonomy (NCBI): domain Eukaryota; kingdom Metazoa; phylum Chordata; class Mammalia; order Didelphimorphia; family Didelphidae; genus Monodelphis; species Monodelphis domestica. Next base: position 203,287,577 of record NC_077229.1, read on the forward strand.
CTTTATTCTTGGAACTGCATTTTGAAGTTGTCTGCATAGAATAATGAGTTGCCTGCAGATGTCATCAACATCAACAAATATTTATGGAGCAATCACTGGGTGCAAGCAAATAAGATCCATAGCATGTAATGCTTATCAAATGTTCACTCTGAGAATATGCATAAGACAAGCTTAGGAGTGGAGGGCTGACTATCAATCAGATGGAACCATTTTTATGATCTGAGAATTTCACCTGTCCTTACCTTTAACCAGAAGATGTGAATTCAGGAAAAACAGAAAATTAAAAATTAAAAAAAAAAACACATAAAAATGTTTCTTTTCTCTTGACTGATGACCTAAAATGTCAGAGAGATTTCCATTTTAAAGTTAAGGTTTTCATTCTTTTTAACATTCAAAAGACCTCTAAAGAGTTAACCTTATACATTCAGCAGCCTTTTAACTTTAGCATAAATAAAGGTATTGAGAACAGGTTTAAATAAGAAGGAAAGTGGAGGTCTCAAGATGGTTCTAGAAAATCAGTTTGAAAGATAGCAAGGGAGGCAAGTAGATAGTACAGTGGAGAGTGTATCAGGTCTAAAGTCAGAAGGTCTTGGCTCCAAATCAGGCCTCAGACACATCCTACCTTTGTAACCCTGGGCAAGTCACAACTTCATTTGCCTAGCCCTTTCACTTCTGCCTTAGCATTGTCACTGAGTCAGAGAGAGAGAGAGAGAGAGAGAGAGAGAGAGAGAGAGAGAGAGAGAGAGAGAGAAAACAAAGAAAAAAGTAGTAGGGGAAGATTAGAGAAAGAACATTTCTTGAGGGCAAGGATAATGTCCTTTTTGTTTTTCTTTAGATATCTAGTACTCAGCATTTAAGAGATACTCTAGACCACTGAAAAATTAAATGCATAGATGGATGGATGGATAAATGAAGGAATAAATAAATGAAGGAATCAATAAACAAATGAATGAATGAATGAGGAAACTGGGAGGAACCCAAGAAAAGAACACCCATTTTTAAAATTTGCCACAGGTCATCTCTCTTTCAAATGCTTATGAACTGCTTTAAGGTAAAAGTACATTACCATGCAATATGCTGACTTCTGTATTGAACCAATCTCTTTAACTCTGTATGAGCTTTGCACTCTATATATGAAATATTTAGAAAAGAAAGAAAATATTTGGTCTTCTGGAGATGCCACATTTGGTGGAAGAACTTTCTTTTTGCTTTAAAATAAAATTGACTAAAGGACAAAATTGAAAAAATGTATTCTTCCTGCCTTGAAATAAGCAATAAAACAAAACAAAATAGAGAAATTGTACTTTGAAATTTCTTTCAAAATGAATATTTACTCTCTAAAGACATTAATATCATATCTTCCCTACCAATAAACCAAAGCAGTATGAGTATCTCAATCCCAGATCAGAAATATTCCAGTTTGAGGAATTAATGTGGTGGTAAAAACTGAATAGCTACACAATAAGAGCATGTCTTATACTTAGTACCTTTGTGATCTTGGGCAAGAAACAATCCCCCTGTGCTTCAATTTCCAATCCAATAAAATAAAGGTATTAGGCTCTGAGGTCCCTTTCAGTTCAAGGATGATTATTCCTTGATCTTATGATTTTTAATGCTAGGCAATCAGTACTGCTCATGCTATAATTCTCAGATACCATAGTTCTGCTACATTTCCTTTGAAAGTGTGACTACAAAAGTAAAAACAGGTAGCTATGCTCTGAACACTTCCTGAATGAGGCAGAGAAATCTGAGTTGGCAGTGCTTGCTAAAGATTAAAATGCAAAAGGAAACATGCAGAGGCAGTCAAGATGGCATCTTAGAGGCAGCAAAAGCTCAGACCTCCTCAAATCCTTCCTCACTGATTAAAAACAAAATGCTCCTAGGGGACTGAAAACCAAATCTAACAACATAACAGAGCTAGGGAATCCTCCTGCTGGACTCAACTTAACAGGTACACTCTCCCCCCCCCAAAAAAAGCTTGAATTCCAGAACATATGGGTTTAAGGAGAAGGAAGAAGGAAGGTTCCAGGACCCCTCCCCCCTACACTGCTGAGCCTCTAGCAGTGGCTAGAATCTCTGGGCAGGGAAGGGTGCTAGTCTAGAGAGAGTGCCTTGCTGGCACAGCTGTGCCAGGCTCAGGGCATTGAACACAGGCAACAGGGAGGTACCTGAAGGAGAAGTGAAGAGCAGACAGATTAGGTACAGCCAAGACACTCCATCTTGCCCACCCCTTCTCAAGGTTTTGGGTTCTGGGCACATCCAGCTCTGCAGATCAACTCTGCCTAGGCTCAATCTCATCAGTAGGGCAGATAAGAAGCCTTCAGAGGGCAGAGAAGCTCAAGCTGCAACACCCCTGCCCCAAAATGCTCTGAGAGCCTTGCTGACTCAGCTCCAAGCATAAAGGCTACAACCAATACAGGCTACAATCTTGATAATAGGGTGGGAAGCCCAGCTCCTTTTCAGCTACTGCTGCTAGCTAAGGAAGATCAGAACTCAGGGCTCATTAATACCATCAGCCCTACCTAATCAATCAGCAGAACAGAGAAGTTCCTTCAGTGGAGAACAGCCCAAACCCACAGATCCAGTACATAATTAGAGTAGCAAGAATCCAGGCAATTACGGGGGGAGGGTGAAAATTTTGAGTAAACAACAGAAAAAGAAAAAAGAAATGGCAATAGACAGCTTCTATCCAGACAATGAACAAAGAACAAATGGAACAGAGGGGGACCAAGAAATACCAACCAAAAACACAGAAACTCCAGTGAAGTTGACACAGGCTTTGCAAGAACTCAAAATGCAATTCAAAAAACAATTAAGAGAGGCTGAAGACAACTGGGAAAAACTTAAAAAGCAAAATAAGTCATCTGGAAACAGAAAATAGTGTCTTGAAAGCCAAAATTAACCAGTTTGAAAATGAAGCAAAGGAGATGAAAGATTAGGTAAAGAAGATGAAAGATGTCCTACAAAGAAAATCAATCAGCAGGAACAGGATGACCAAAAAGCCAGTGATGAAATTCAGTCCTTAAAACTAGCATCCAAGAACTAGAAGCAAATGACTTCACAAGGCAAAAGGAAGCTATAAAACAAAATCAAAAGAATGAAAAAACAAAATGAGGAAAATATGAAACACTTCATCCATAAAATGGAAGACCAAAACAGGTCCCAGAGAGACAATTTATGAATCATTGGATTACTGGAAGATCATGACAAAAGAAAAAGCCTTGACATCATTCTACAGGAAATCATCCAAGAAAACTGCCCCAACATTCTAGAGCAAGAGGGAAAAGTGGAGATTGAAAGAATCCACAGATCACTTCCTGTACTTAATCCTCAATTGACAATACCCAGGAAGGTTATAGTCAAATTCAAGAACTACCAGACCAAGGAAAAATATTGCCAGCTGCTCATATTCAGATTCAGTTTCATTCAGATACCACAGAACTACAATTAGGATAACACAGGATCTGGCTGCATCTACACTGATGGGCTGAAAGATATGGAATATGAAAAGCAAGGGAACTGGGTCTACAACTAAGAATTAACTACCCAGCAAAACTTACTATATTCTTGCAGGGGAAAGTATGGTCATTTAATAAAATAGAAGATTTCAAAGCATTCATAAAGAAAAGAGCAGACTTAAACAGAAAATTCCATGCCCAAACATAGAACTCAAGAGAATAACCAAAAGGGAATTAAGAAAGGGGGGAGGGGGACAGACACCTTTTTTTAAGGGACCAAACAAATTGAAATGATTTGTATCCCTATAAGAAAAGAGGATGTTGGTAACTCTTAAAAATTGTTATTATCACCTGGGTAGCTAGAAGAATTATACTTAGAAAAAAACAGTGACAAACTGTATAGGATGAAATGCCAAGATACACACACACACACACACACACACACACACACACACACACACACACACACATATAATGAGGATTGGATTTTGCTATCTCCTGATTGTAACAATGAAGGTTTTTTTTTCCTTTATTGGGAAGATTAAATTGTAATCCACAATCTATTTTAGATTTTAATCTACAGAAACGTGGTAACTCAGTGTTTGAAGTGTATCTACCCATTTTAACTACAAAAAGGTGTTAAGTAACTACAAAATGTGAACTAACCAAAAAAGGTGTTAAGTAACCCAAAAGGTATTATCTAACCAAAGAAGGTGTGAACTAAAGAGGGGGAAGTTCTGGAGAAAAGCATCTGCTGTGACTGGTAGACATGAAATTTAGGGGAGGTAACACAAGAGAAAAAGATCTTTAAAAGAGGACCAAAAGCCAGAAGAAGATATTCAATTTAAAATTTGAGTTGGATAGAGGATCTCTGACTTGGAATGGGTCTGGAGGATCAGTCTCTTGATATTCAATTCGATTCAATATGAGGAGACCAATGAGCTCTCTGACTGAGAAGAAACTGGAAGACAGACATTGAGGAGCAACTGAAAGACAGACACCCAGACTTCTTTCCATTCAGACAGTCACTGTTGGTGAGTGAAAGGCTGAATTAGTGGCCCTGCCTTTCTAGAGGTGTAAAGCCTCCAGGAAGGCCCATTGTCTTTTCCCTGATTAGGGCCTTAGTACTTCTTCCTAGCTCAGAGGAAGCCAGAGTTTCCTCTCTCTCATTCCTTAATATCTTCCCTCTATTGTAAATAAACTACCTTAAATTCCATTTACTTTACTAATTCATTTTGGGTTTAGAAATTAAATTCCTGGTACCCACATAATTAATATATTCAGAGTCCAACCAGAAGTAAAATTTAACAATATATTTATATTTATAAAATTAGAGGTAAAAAAGAGATTAACACTAAAAGAAATGGGAAAAGAGAAAAAACTGGGTAAATTTATATGTCATAAAGAAGCACATGGCGAGAGTAGAGGAGAATACCAATATACTGGAAGGGTAAAGAAGATGGAGACAGGAAATACTTAATTCTTATATGCATTGAAATTGACTCAAAGAGGGAAGAACAATCAAATCCAAGGGGGCAGAAATGCCCTATAGATAAGCAGAAGGGTAACAAACAGACTGGTGGGGAGTGAAGTAATGCAAGGGAGGGAGAGTGTGGGGGGTAGAATAAAAAGACCCTAAAGAAAAATGAGAGGGGAATAAGAAGGGGGGGAAGGGAAGCAAAATAAGGGTGGGAAATAGGGGGACCAATTAAAAATAAAACACAACACGGCTACCCAACGCAGCTGAGGAAGTCTCCAGGTGTAATAATTTTTTGTGCCACTGCACCCAAGCTTCCAATGCCGAAGAGAGTGGGACTGTCTCTGTGCACCGACTTTTCCACTTAAATCTCTTTCACACACAAGTATCTTTGTGCACATGCACAAAGACAATCATCATTCTTGGCTTCTGAGAGACTACTACTATAAATATACTATATACTGTTGTAGAAGAAAATAGTGAAAGAAGAAAGGGCAGGATTAGGAGTAAAAATCAAAATGTTGGGAAATACAAAGCTGGTATTCATAACTCTGAATGTAAATGGAATGAACTCACCCATAAAATGGAAGCAAATAGCAGAATAGATTAGAAACCAAAATCCTACCATATGTTATCTACAAGAAACACACATGAGGAAGGTAGACACAAACAGGGTAAAGGTAAGAGGATGGGACAAAATCTACTGGGTATCAACTGAGAAAAAGAAGGCAGGAATTGCAATCATGATATCTGAGAAGGCCAAAGCAAAAATAGATCTAGTTAAAAGAGATAGGGAAGGTATTTACATCCTGATAAAAGGCAGTATAGACAATAAGGAAGTATCAGATCTCAAAATATATGCACCAAATGGCATAGCATCCAAATTTCTAAAGGAGAAACTAGTGGAGCTCAAGGATGAAATAGTTTTCTATGAAAACTATACTAGTGGGATACCTCAACCTTCCTCTATCAGATCTAAATTAATCAAACCAAAAAATAAATAAGAAAGAGGTAAGAGATGTGAATGAAATAATAGAAAAAGTAGAGTTAGTAGATATGTGAAGAAGTAGGAACAAAAAGGAATACACCTACTTTTCAGAAGCACATGGTATATTCACAAAGGTTGTCCATGTACTAGTACATAAAAACATTGCAAACAAGTGCAAAAGAGCAGAAATTAAAAATGCAACCTTTTTAGATCATAATGCAATAAAAATAATAATTAGTAAGGGTACAAGGAGAGGCAAATTAAAAATTAATTAGAAATTAAATAATATGATTCTCCAAATTCAGTTAGTTAAAGAACAAATCATAGAAAAAATTAATAATTTCCTTGAAGAACATGACAATGATGAGACATCCTTTCAAAATCTATGAGATGCAGCCAAAGAAGTACTCAGGGGAAAATTTATATCCTTGAGTTCTTATATTAACAAATTAGGGAGGACAGAGGTCAATGAATTGGACATGCAAATCAAAAAAATAGAAAGAGAACAAATGAAAAATCCAAAAATGAAAACTAAATTATAGATCCTAAAAATTAAAGGAGAAATTAATATATTCAAAAGGAAAAGAACTATTGAGTTAATAAATAAGACTAGAAGCTGGTACTTTGAAAAAAACAAATAAAATAGAAAAAAGTACTGGTCAATCTAAATTTAAAAAGGAAAACCAAATTAATAGCATTTAAAGATGAAAAGGGAGACATCACCACTAATGAAGAGGAAATTAAGACAATCATTAAAAACTATTATGCCTAATTATATAGCAGTAAATATGGCAATCTAGGTGATATGGATGAATATTTACAAAAATATAAATTGTCTAGATTAACAGAAGAAGAAATAGAACACGTAAATAATCCCATGTCAGAAAAAAGAAATTGAACAAGCCTTCACATAACTCCCTAATAAAAAATCCCCAGGGCCAGATTGATTCACAAAAGAATTCTAACAAATATTCAAAGAACAACTAATCCCAATATTATACAAACTATTTGACATAATAATCAAAGGATTTCTACCAAATTCCTTTTATGACACAAATATGGTACTGATTCCAAAGCCAGGCAAGTCAAAAACAGAGAAAGAAAACTAGACCAATCTCCCTAATGAACTTACATGAAAAAAATCTTAAATAGGATACTAGCAAAAAGACTCCAGCAAGTGATCTTGTGGGATTTATACCAGGAATGAAAGAATAGTTCAATATTAGGAAAACCATCCATATAATTGACCATATCAACAAGCAAACCAAAAAAAAATCACATGATTGTCTCAATAGATGCAGAAAAAGCCTTTGATAAAATACAACACTCATTCCTATTGAAAACACTAGAAAGTATAGGAATAGAAGGGCCTATCCTAAAAATAATAAACAGTAATTATCTAAAACCATAACCAAACATAATCTACAATGGGGATAAACTAGAAGCCTTCCCAACAAGATCAGGAGTAAAACAAGGATGCCCATTATCACCTCTGTTATTTAAAATTGTACTAGAAACACTAGCAGTAGCAATTAGAGAAGAAAAAGAAATTGGAGGTATTAAAATTGGCAATGGTCTAGTTAAAGAATCCTAGAGAATCAACCAAAAAGCTAATTGAAATAATCAACAATTTTAGCAAAGTTGCAAGATACAAAATAAACACACATAAGTCATTAGCATTTCTATATATCTCCAACACATCTCAGCAGCAAAAATTGGAAAGAGAAATTCCATTTAAAATTACCCTAGACAATATAAAATATTTAGGAATCTATCTGCTAAGACAAACAGAGGAACTATATGAACAAAACTACAAAACACTTTTCCACACAATTAAAATTAGATCTAAAGAATTGGCAAAACATCAACTACTCATAGGTAGGATGAAATAACATAATAAAAATGACCATCCTACCCAAACTTATTTACTTATTTAGTGCCATACCCATCAAACTAGCAAGAAACTTTTTTATTGAATTGGAAAAAAAACATAACAAAGTTCATTTGGAAGAACAATAGATCAAGGGTATCAAGGAAAATAATAAAAAAAAATTTAAAGAAGGTGGCCTAGAACTACCAGCTTGCAAACTATACTATAAATCTGTGGTCATCAAAACAATATGGTACTGGATAAGAGACAGAAAGGAAGATCAGTGGAATAGACTTGAGGTAAGTGACCTCAACAAGACAATCTACAATAAACCCAAAAATCTCAGGTTTGGGGGACAAAAATCCACTATTTGATCAAAAACTTGGGAAAATTGGGAGACAGTATTGGAAAGGTTGAGTTTGGATCAACATCGCACACCCTGCACCAAGATAAACTCAGAATGGGTGAATGAGTTGAATATAAAGAAGGAAACTATTAGTAAATTAGGTGAACACAAAATTATATAGTTGTCACATCTTTGGGAAAGGAAAGATTTTAAGACCAAGGAAGAGTTAGAAAAAAATTACAAAGTGTAAAATAAATTATTTTGATTACATTAAATTAAAGAGGATTTTTTTTTTACAAACAAAACCAATGCAACCAAAATTAGAAGAGAAGAAACAAATTGGGGAATACGTTTCACTACAAAAACCTCTGACAAAGGTCTAATTACTCAGATTTATAAAAATCAGACCATTTCCCAACTGATAAATGGACAAAGGACATGAATAGGCAATTTGCAGATAAAGAAATCAAAACTAATAATAAACACATGAAAATGTATTTTAAATGTCTAATAATCAGAGAAATGCAAATCAAAACAACTCTGAGGTGTGAGACCACCTCACACCTAGCAGATTGGCTAACATGACAACAAAGGAAAGTAATGAATGTTGGAGGAGATGTGGCAAAAGTGGGACATTAATGCATTGCTGGTGGAGTTGTGAATTAATCCAATCATTCTGGAGGGCAATTTGGAATTATGTCCAATGGGCACTAAACGACTGTCTGCCCTTTGGTCCAGTCATAGCAATGCTCAATTCATACCCCAAAGAGATAATAAGGGAAAAGACTTGCACAAAAATATGTGTAGCCTCAGTCTTTGTGGTGGAAAAAAATTGGAAAATGAGGGGATGCATTCCAGTTGGGGAATGAATGAACTGTATATATTGGTTATGGAATACTATTGTGCCCAAAGGAATAATGAACTGGAGGAATTCCATGTGAACTGGAACAACCTCCAGGAATGCAGAGTGAAAGGAGTAGAACCAGGAGAAAAACAATTGCTTGATCACATGGGCAGAAGGGAATATTACTGGGGATGTAGCCCAGGAAATAGGTTTTGATCAAGGACATATGTAAAACCCAGTGGAATTGCATGCTGGCTATTGGAAGGGGTTGGGGAAGAGGAGAGGAAAAACATGATTCTTATATCCAAGGAAAAGTATTCTAAATTGACTAATTAAATTTTTCAAAAAATATAATATAAATAGATATAGATATAGATATAGATATAGATATAGATATGGATATGGATATGGATATGGATATGGATATGGATATAGATATAGATATAGATATAGATATAGATATAGATATAGATATAGATATAGATATAGATATAGATATAGATATAGATATAGATATAGATATAGATATAGATAAAGGAAAATGTATGGTTACTATATTTTATACTTGGGAGTTAATTTTGAAAAATTAGGTCTGAAAAACATTTTTTTTGTAAATTATTACATATATAACCTGAGGTGATTTCTAAAAAAATAAGTGAATAACTCCTTTTTAAACAAATAAATACCCTCAAATCTATGTGTTTTCTCCATAAATGGGTTTATGAAACTATAATGGCCCTTTACATAAATTTATCCAGATGTTATTGGTATAAGGAATAAGACTGACATACAGTTGGTATCTACATAAGATTTCTTATGACCCAGGTCACTCCCTTCCCAGTGCAACTACACCAATTCCTGAGTAATTAGAACAAAAATTGCCTATAAATCAATGAAAACAAGTGTGCATATGCAGGTGATGGTGAACTCTTAAGGCATTCCTCTATATTAGGCAAATTAGTCCTGGATTAGATTCCACTATTCTCTCCCTCTAGGTGGGAATAGTCTCCTCCCATTTAGGTAGTATTCTAAGACATCACCTCCTATTAGTGTTATATTCTGAGGGCTCCTCACTTTTAGATCAATGACTATCATTCCCTGATACTATGACCTCATATAAAAGATTAAATTATTGTTTTGTAATAATATTTTTGAAAGTGAGGTTGGTTTATTTTGTTTTTTTAACATTGGATTTTGGTATTTTCCATTTTAAGCTTTTCTGTTTTCTTTGATTGTGGTAGGTTCTGTTACTCCAAAACATTTTCTCTTCAAATTGGTCAGTATCACAAAGGGATGTTATTTAACTTTTTAAAAAATAAAGTAAATTAAAATATAGCAAAAATAAATTTAAATTTAATTTCTGACAATTCCAAATTATTTTCTGTAATTACTTTTCCCTTTTAAACTTTTCTTTGGGGTGGGGTAAACCAACTTATCATGTTATACATATGTGTAAAATACTAGTTATTATTATAATTTTAACTCCATCAAATACAAGTTATTTAAGGCTAAGTTTATCTATTTCATATATAAATGTAGTAGGCATTGCAACAATACAACTAATTTGCATTATGAACCATTGATAATTGTGGAAGATAGCCCCCATTTTGAAATTAGAAAAGTGGGTCTAGAATTCTACATTTATGCATTTTCTATTAATGTGCAATGATTACTCTCCATTATTGGGCATTCATCATGTTAGTTACATCTTTGTTGACTTTTATTTGAACTTTATTTGAAACTTTAAATTACGTATTTACTAATACCTTCTGTACTCAAAACGAATAGTGTTAACTACTGCTTTACATGCCTCTCTTCAAAAGATTTTGCATCCCATCTGAAATATCCTGGCCCAAATCCTCCTTTTCATTATCATATCCCTTCACCAATGTCATGGAAAATAATAGTATTGCTACTTAAAACTCAGAACTTTTAGGTAAATAATGCTATATTAAAGTAATATTATTGCCAATAGACTTCCGGTCAAGATGGCGGCTTAAAGAAAGCTAAAGTTCAGATCTCCGGAAACCCTTCCCTACCAAACTCAAACTATATGCTCCTAGGGCAGCAAAATTCAAAACGAACAACAGCATAGACCCTGGAAATCCTCCTCCTGGACCTGGACCAAAAGGTACGGCCCCCAAAAGCCAGAACCAGAGATCACTCGGACCTAAGGGGTAGGCAGGAGGAAGGTCCCAGGACTCATCCCCCCCAACCCAGAGGGCTGAGTCCAAGACAGCAGAGGGAACCTCAAAGCCTCAGGGCCAGTTATTCTGAAGGCCACTTCCTGAAAACAACCTGACTCAGTTGCCGGGGCACCCAGACAGCAGGGAAACAGAGAGAGACAGGGGAGCCTGTAACTCCCTGGCTGGATCCTTCCATTCGAGTCTCACGGAAGGTCCCTGCCTCAGGGCATACTCAGTTCAACCCAGTGAAAGCTAACCTTATCAGGAGCCCTCCAAACTCTGGGAAGCCATGGCCCCTCCCCCCTCAGAGTGTAGGCTCTTCTGGCTGGCTAAGGCACTGAAAAACCTCGTGGAGAGTGCCAAGCCAGGCTCAGAGCATGGAATAAGGCAACGGAGAAGCATTGGGAGGGAACTGAGGAGGGTAGTAACACAGAAACACCAGCAATTCCTGGCCTCCCAGGAAAGACAGAACAGCGGAGGAGAACCGGATAATTTGCCTAGGGCTAAAACCTCTGAACACCAGACAAAGATAAGAAAAGCTAGACCTCCCCCACTCAGATAGAGATGACAAACTCCACAGAAGCACAAAAGCCTCAAAATTCCAAGAAAAACAAGAAGAAGGGGCCAACTTTGGACACATTTTATGGAGCAAAAATACAAAATACAGAGGAGATAGAAGAGGAAACACAAGCAAATGCTCCGAAACCTTCCAAAGGAAAAGGAAACTCTCCACAAACCCATGAAGAATTGGAATCAGAAAGGATCAAAAAGATGGAAGCCTTTTGGGAGGAAAAGTGGGAAATAATGCAAAAGAAATTCATGCATCTACAAAACCAGTTTGACCAAAGTGAAAAGGAAAAGTAGGCTCTAAAGGTCAGAATTAGGCAACTCAAAGACAACGAGCAAGAATTAATAAAGCAAAGCCAAAAGACCGAGAAATTAGAAGAGAACATAAAATATCTCACTGACAAGGTCATAGACTTAGAAAACAGAGGGAGAAGAGACAATTTAGGAATAATTGGACTACCAAAAAAGCCAGAAATAAACAGGAAACTCGACATCATAATACAAGATATAATCAAAGAAAATTGCCCAGAGATCCTAGAACAAGAGGGCAATACAGGCACTGAAAGAGTTCACAGAACACCCCTACACTAAATCCCAAAAGACAACTCCCAGGAATGTAATTGCCAAATTCCAAAGCTTTCAAACAAAAGAAAAAATCTAACAAGAAGCAAGAAAAAGATAATTTAGATATAAAGGAATGCCAATCAAGGTCACACAAGACCTTGCAAGTTCCACTCTGAATGACCTTAAGGCATGGAACATGATTTTCAGAAAGTCAAGAGAGCTGGGCCTTCAACCAAGAATCAGCTATTGATCAAAACTGACTATATATTTCCAAGGGAAAGTATGGGCATTCAACAAAATAGAAGATTTCCAAGTTTTTGCAAAGAAAAGACGAGAGCTCTCTGGAAAGTTCGATATCAAAAAACAAAGAGCATGGAATACCAGAAAAGGTAAATATGAAGGAAAGGGAAAAGGAGAAAAATGTTATCTTTTTCTTTCACTCAAACTCTCTTCCTTAAGGACTACATTTATATCAATCTATGTATATTAACATGTGGGGAAAATGTAATGTGTAAATAGGGGGGAAAGAAAGACCAAATAGAATAATCTTTCTCACACAAAGATTCACATGGGAAGGGGAGGGGAAGAAAACTCCTATAAGAAGGAGAGGAAGAGAGTTTTTACTTAACCTTACTCTCAGGGAAATCAACTCTGAGAGGGAAGAACATCCAGATCCATTGGGATCTTGAATTCTATCTTACCCAACAAATAAAGGTAGAAGGGAAAACCAAGTGGGGGAGGGGGGAGGGAACACAAAAAAGGGAGGAAAGAAGAGGGGGGAGGGGGTTGTAACAAAAAGGGAGGGACTAGAAAGGGAAACATATCAAGGGAGGGGGCAATACATTAGGTCATAGAAACATGGCACACAAATGCAGAAAAGCAGAAATAATAAATGCAGCCTTTTCAGATCACAAGGCAATAAAAATAATGATCAGTAATGGTACATGGAAAAACAAATCAAAAACTAATTGGAAATAAAACAATATGATACTCCAAAATCGTTTAGAGAAGAAATTATAGAAACAATTAATAATTTCATCGAGGAAAATGACAATGGTGAAACATCCTTTCAAACCTTTTGGGATGCAGCCAAAGAGGTAATCAGAGGTAAATTCATATCCCTGAGTGCATATATTAACAAACTAGGGAGAGCAGAGATCAATCAATTGGAAATGCAAATAAAAAAACTTGAAAGCTATCAAATTAAAACCCCCCAGCAGAAAACCAAACTAGAAATCCTAAAAATTAAGGGAGAAATTAATAAAATCGAAAGTGATAGAACTATTGATTTAATAAATAAGACAAGAAGCTGGTACTTTGAAAAAACAAACAAAATAGACAAAGTACTGGTCAATCTAATTTAAAAAAGGAAAGAAGAAAAGCAAATTAACAGCATCAAAGATGAAAAGGAGGATGTCACCTCTGATGAAGAGGAAATTAAGGCAATCATTAAAAATTACTTTGCCCAATTATATGGCAATAAATACACCAATTAAAATGATATGGATGAATATATACAAAAATACAAACTGTCTAGACTAACAGAAGAAGAAATAGAATTCTTAAATAATCCCATATCAGAAAATGAAATCCAACAGGCCATCAAAGAACTTCCTAAGAAAAAATCCCCAGGGCCTGATGGATTCACCAGTGAATTCTATCAAACATTCAGAGAACAGTTAATCCCAATACTATACAAACTACTTGACATAATAAGCAAAGAGGGAGTTCTATCAAACTCCTCTTATGACACAAACATGGTACTAATTCCAAAACCAGGCAGGTCAAAAACAGAGAAAGAAAACTATAGACCAATCTCCCTAATGAATATAGATGCAAAAATCTTAAATAGGATACTAGCAAAAAGACTCCAGCAAGTGATCAGAAGGGTCATCCACCATGATCAAGTAGGATTTATACCAGGGATGCAGGGCTGGTTCAATTTTAGGAAAACCATCCACATAATTGACCACATCAACAAGCAAACCAACAAGAACCACATGATTATCTCAATAGATGCAGAAAAAGCCTTTGATAAAATACAACACCCATTCCTATTAAAAACCCTAGAAAGCATAGGAATAGAAGAGTCGTTCCTAAAAATAATAAACAGTATATATCTAAAACCATCAGCTAATATCATCTGCGATGGGGATAAACTAGATACATTCCCAATAAGAGCAGGAGTGAAACAAGGATGCCCATTATCACCTCTACTACATTGTACTAGAAACACTAGCAGTAGCAATTAGAGAAGAAAAAGAAATTGAAGGCATCAAAATAGGCAAGGAGGAGACCAAGTTATCACTCTTTGCAGATGACATGATGGTCTACTTAAAGAATCCTGGAGATTCAACCAAAAAGCTAATTGAAACAATCAACAACTTTAGCAAAGTTGCAAGATACAAAATAAACCCACATAAGTAATCAGCTTTTCTATATATCTCCAACACAGCTCAGCAGCAAAAACTAGAAAGAGAAATCCCATTCAAAATCACCTTAGACAAAATATTATTGCCAATAGTGCCATCTTTCCTGAAAGTTACTTTTAAAATGCATTCCAAGTAACACCATTGTAGCTTTCCTTTAAATGTTATAAATGAGATAATAGGTTTTTGCTAATTTAGGTAAAGTGTGCGTCTTGTCATGTCATTATTTACTTAGTGAGCTCCAATAACACCCTCTTATCTACAAGATCAAATATAAACTCCAGTTTGGCATTTAAAGCTCATTATAACCTGGACCCTTACTATTTTTTCTTAGGTGATACTCTTCATTCATTCTATGATCCAGAGACAGTAGCCTACTTGCCCTTCCATGCATAAGATACTTCTCCTACCTCCATGTCTTTGCCCTGGCTATTCCCATGTCTGGAATAATTTACCTATGCCTCTTAATTGCCCTTATTTCTTCAGGCCTCAACCCAAATCCAAATACCCTACTCTACAAGAGTCCTTAACTAGTAACTCCAATTGTTAGTGTCTTTTCCTCCGAGATTATTTTCCATCTATTCTGTATGCATTTAAAATGCAACTGGCTATTTATATATTGTCTCTTCTATTAGAATGTGAATTCCTTCAGAGAAAAGACTTTTTGCTATTGTTCTTTTCTTTTCTCTTTTCATATTCCCAGCATTTAGCATAGTGCCTAGCACATAATGGGTGTTAAATAAGGTGGGGTTTTTTTGGTTTTGACTGATGAACTGAATTAGAAAACTCTGTGCCCTTGCACTAACAACAGAATATGAATAAAAACCAAATCAAAATATTAATACTAAATCTCTGAGGAAGGAAAAAATGCCAACCCACCTTGAAAAGACTCTTTAGAGGAACCAGCATGAAAAGCTAGAGGAATCTCTGAATTTTTCTTTTTTTCTTTCTCTGGCTGGTCCGATCTATTTTCCATGTCTGAAGTTGCTTTCTTTCCCTCAGTCATTAAGCATGTTGGAAATTCTGGGGAGAGCTGTAGATGTCTTTCATATTCTTTTTGATCATCCATACTCAGAGGAAGTTTAATTATCTATTAAGAGATAAATCTGTCATCTAAACAGTTTAAAATATTATGCTCACACAGTAATTTTTCTCTCTAGCATAATAACACAATTTATGAAATCTAAAAGGTCAATTATGAATTCAATTTTCAACATCTTGTAATTTTCTTGTTTGATTGCAGGACAAAAGAGGCTGTAGTATGGAATTGTTTCTTATTGTTGTTCTTAAATAAATATCAACAGCTTTTATATTATGGCTTCGAATATTATCACTTACTTTTCAAATTCATCCATTCTGTCTTCTAGTTTTTAAATTTTTTTTTCCAAATGATATGCCGCAATTACACATTAACATACATAAAAATATGTGTGTGTGTGTCAGCCTAAGAAGCTGTAACAGTGGGAAATAGAATCAAACGAATAAGTATATAAGTATATAAGTATCCATTGTGTTTCTTGTGTGCAGATATTTTTTTCAAATGTTACATTCTAAATTCAGGAAAACCATGTACTTAAAATTCAGGAAGTAGTTCCTGATTTGGCAGTATTTTTTCACCATGATTTCATTATTCCTTTCATCTGCTCTTCAAGAAAAGTAATAGTATATTCTGTTCATTGCAGAAAATTCCCAGACATGAAACATAAGGTGGGAAAAAAATATGTTTATATTATTTACCCAGTCAGAGACCTCCATAGGAATTGGATGTAGACATATCATTTAGGAATTGGTCAGTGGAAACTTTTAGGTAAATGAAACAACTCATGACATTTCTTTTAAAATACTTAGAAGATTAAATGAGTTAAGTCATAAATCTAAAAAGTAGTTTGCCATTGACTATTAGAATGTTGGCTACATTTATCATTATGTCATAAAACTTTATTTTAATATCACTTGTCAAATAATCGTTTAAATCCTGCCTTTAAAAATATCAAATTCTATATAACAATACTTTGTCTCATTTTATCTGAATGGTGAATTAGTTTTGTTTTGGAATTATTACATGTTATCTTTTTTGCAGTAAGGTAGTAGTACATTTTCACACTCTATCTTGCAGTGAGGTGAATATTAGATTGCAATTAGCAGAAATTAATAGTGGGAAAACAAAAGTCTTTTCCCTTTTCTTAAAATGTTGACCTAAATTCATTTTCCCAGCATGCTGTGTTTTTAATCACACTATTTAATCAAGGAATTTAATCCCTAAATTTAAGCTTTATTTTCACATAACTCATCAATGGCTTTCTTTTAAAAAGTTACTTGATCCTGATGATCTTTAGAAAAAATATTCTCCTAACAGTTTGTGTTTATGAGGATAACGCTCTATTACATTAGAGACAGTCACTTTCTAAATTAAAAAAAAAAACTAGATTACTATAGTAAGACATTTGAAAAGAACTTCTTATTTCAAATTGTCTGAGCACATATATCAAGAAAAAATTACTACTGGATATTCTCGGGTATCAGTATGGCATGGAAATGGAGCATGGGACTTGGAATCAGAAAGAGCAGAGTTTAAATTGTGCCTCAAACATTTACTAGCTACATGATACTGTGGAATTCAATTAATCCCTCTCAGTCCCAATCCTTCTTTCAGTCACTTAGGCAACAAGCATTTTTTAAGCCCTTACTATATTCTAGGCATTATGATAAGAACTGGGAATACAAAGAAAGCCAAAAATATGGTCTCTGCCCTCAAGGCTCTAATATTCTAATGAGGGAGATAATATGCAAAAAGTTATCTATATAAACTACTACTACTACAATGTATTGGAAAGTTATTGGGGGATGGGATAGGGAAAACCTCCTAGAGAAATTAGGATTTTAGCTGAATCTTGATGGAAGCCAGGAAGATCAGGAGATAAAGGAAGCAGAGTATTCCAGCCATAAGGGATAGATGTTGAAAAAAGTATGGAGTTGGGAGATACCATTTCCTGTTTGAGGAACTTTAAGAAATTCAACTTTTTATACCTTAGAATATGTAGATGGAATTAAAGGATAAGAGAACTGGAGAAGGAAGGGATCAGATTATTAAAGTTTTTAAATATTAAACAGAAGATTTTATATTTAATTCTGGAGGTAATTGAGAGCCACTAGAGATTATTGAGTAGGGTTGTGTGAATTTTAAAACTACTGCACCCTACTTAGACCATACTTTAGAAGATCTGATTTAGCTATTTCCTGATTAGTAACAATGGAGATACTTGATTTAACAGAATCAGGTCTTGGGAACTCTACATTGCCTCACCCTACTTAGTTTAACAAGGTCAAGAATGTCTTCACCTATACTCAAGGATTAAGTATCTAAGAAGATGGCCTTCAACAGACATGTGCAGAAACAGCAGACAGACCCCTGGGCTGTCCTAAGTCAAGCTAAGCTATCATTGGTACAGATGAGATGCAGGGAAGTGATGTAAAAACGTCTATATAGGGCACATCACTTCCTCTCTTCAGCCTCTTTCCCCAGAGAGGCGACTCTGGCTGGTAGAATGCTAAGTGTTCCGACATCTTGGCGTGGTGGTAGCTATTTGTCTGGGTTTGGCAGTGAGTTTGCCCTTGAGCTAATTCAGGTTCAGGCATTTTGGCTGAGCCCTTTTTGAGTTCAGGCTGATTCCTTCTTCCTTACTCTACAAAATCTTACCTTCCTGGAGCCTCTGGTCTTCCTCCTGGCACAAGCCAGGTGGGAGAAATACTACATCCTTTCCTTCTTCCTTCTTCTTAATTTCTTTCCACTATATCAATTAAATCACCATAAATTTCCAGCTGACTTGGTTATATTTTTTTTATTTGGGATATCCATGACAGCCAAATAATTAACATAGTTTAGGTCACAACACTAAAATTATCCTTTACAGGTGAGGGAGTGAGAAATTCAGACCTATGCTTTAGAAAAATCATTTTGGCAACAGTGGGACACAGATTATAGCAGGGAAATATTAAGACATAGAGATCAACCATGTATTTCCTACATACAAGCCCAGTTATGAGATGATGAGTGACTATATCAGGGTAATGGCTGTATGAGTAGATAAGATGGGACTTATAAGAGAGATGTAATGGCAAAAACATTAATATTGGATAGGTAGAGTGAAAGTGATAGATAAGAGAAAGATGACACCAAAGGTTTTGTGAATGGGAGTGAATAGGAAAATGTCAGTGCCCTTGACAATAAGAAGGTAGATTGGAGAAGGAAAACATTTAGGGAGAAAGACATTAAACTATGTTTTGAGCATGATGAGTCTGAGATTTCTAAAAGAGATGCAGTATGGTGCCAAAAAGCAGTGTTTATTGACAGATTAATAAATCCAAGAATTATTTGCATAGAGATGATAATTGAACCTATAAGGGCTGTTGAAATCAACAAATTAGAAAAGATATAGTATTAGGGGAGGAGAAAAGAAGGCCCAGGGTATAACTCTTTGGAACACTCAAAGTTAGTGAGTATGAATGATATGGATGAAGATCCAGAAAATGGAATAGAAAATGATCAGTGGTCAGAGTTTCCTTAACTATATGAGGTGATTAGAATGATGGCCTCTAAATCTATGATACTAAACTCATTAACATAAATATTTATCTTTAGTTCACACCCATTCCTGGAGTTATAATTGTTATATGGAATTGGGTATTCATTTTGCTTTTTAAATAGGGATCCTTACTCCTTTACATCCTTTTTCTCCATTTCATAAGCATATATACTTATTTCAGTCTTTAAGTCATTGATACAAACCTATTTGTATGTAAAATGTCTTGTTAAGAGATAAATCCTATGTTAGTAGGAAGACTGGTACATCTATTCAATTTAAGTCCCAATAAGTAAAAGGAGGAAACAGAAAAGAGTGGAGAAAGGAGAGGATTCTTGACACAAATGACATAGTATATCTAGTATATATAGTAAAGATTCTGCCTCTAAAAGATATATTGGGGATACCTATGTGATTCAATGGATTAGAACCATGCCTACAGATGGGAGGTCCTGTGTTCAAATCTGAACTCAGACATTTCTCTGGGCAAGTAACTTAACCCCAATTATCTGGTCCTTGCTGCTTTTCTGACCTGGAACCAATACATGGTATTGATTCTAAAACAGAAGGTAAGGCTTTAAAAATATATATATTATCATGTCACCTAGAGAAAATAATTTCAACTCTGCAACTTATTTCCCCAGAATCTGTAAATTAAAGACTAAATGATCTCTAGCATCCTTTCCAGTTCAAATATTTTATGATTATATGATACCTTGTCTTTTACTTTTGTGGTATCTCCTACAACAGGTTAGAGAACCTACTACATAATAATAACTTATGTTTTTGTTTATTGCTCATGCACACCTTTAATTGTGTTCACATAGTATCAAAGTGATCATCATGGCATGTTAACTAAATTGATTGATTATTCTGTAATTGAAAGATATCATAGATTTTTAAAATTGAAAAATTAGAATTCAAATTTATTAAGCAGTTTAAACTTGTCAGAAAAAATATATAAATATACAATGCAAAGAATTAGGTAGCTAACTTGCGAAGTAGCATAGTATCATGAACTGAATATTTACTGGGAATTGGGAAAGCTGGGTTCTATTTCCAGTTCTATCATTAGCTAATTGAATTGCCTCAGACAAAACTTCTAATTACCCCCAGTGCAGGAGTTTGCTGGAAGAAGATGTGAAATATATGGTCTTTGAGTTTACCTTTGGCTATGAGAATCTATAAATCTTAAAAGTTTTATTTACCCCTATTACACCAACCTAACTTGAATTATAAGTTGATTTTTTGGTGCAAATTATTTTTACTAATTAGAGAGGTTGCTACTCATTGAACTTTGAGGTGATATGAAAACACATGGAGGGTCAAATAGAAACAGCTTTGAAAGTTTCTCGGTTCTTTTGATATTTATAGCATCTGATTACAAACCTGAAAATAGAGATTACACAACCAGTGGTCCAAATCTGAACAAATCAAATCTTCAATTTTCCTGAAATGTTCAAGTTTCTGATCATAATGACCTCGGAGAAGTGGACACTTGAATTTTCCCTCCACTATATCAAAGTTGTTGTCACAGAAAGGAAAAGCTCCCCAGCCTACTACGCGGTCAATAGACACATAAGTCCCACGAAAGAGAAGAAATTCAAACAGGAGAGTCATGCCAGGCTTCACGTGTTCATTAGAAGGCAGAACCTAGGGAGGAGAAAGATAAACTTATGAGCTACTTGCTAGAACACTTTAGAAAACAATACAAAGTATAATTCAAATTAAATCTCTCATAAACATAAATATAAGAAGACGTCAATGGAGGTGTGCTGAAACTCACGGAAACTTTATTAATTGAGTGGATATAACTAGACCTTCTACATGTAGGCCATATTTTTTTAACATCAGAAAATTCATTCTACAAAGAAACTCAATGAGTACAGTGAACGTTCTTTTTTCTCAAAAGACTTTTAATACTAGACAATGTATAATGAAGAAAAACTTCATGAATATAGTGATAGAAGAAATACATTCCTCCAAGGAAAATATTTAATAGCAATTTTTTAGAAGGTAAGTTCCTTGAGAGTAGACAGACCAATTTTTTCATTTGTACCTCTAACATTTAACAATACTGCCTAGCACCACATATGTGTTTAATATGTGCTTTTTGTTCATTTATTTAGACTATAGACCAACAGTTCTCATTTTTTTTTTACTTTAAGACCCCCTTTATAGTCTTAAAAATTATTGAGGATGCTTTTGTCCCCCCCAAAAAAATTTTTGGTTTCTGTGAGTTTATATCTATCAAGATGTAATGTATTAGAAATTAAAACTTCTAGTATTTTTATGAAAATTTTGAATGTGCAGAATCCCTGAAAGAATCTTGGGAATGCCCATAGGTATCCAGACCATACTTGGAGAACTGTTGCTATAAACAATACAGAAAAAAAGGTATTTGAGATTTGATCATTTTTCCAACAATCCTTCCTGGTTCAGTTATCCAGCTAAGCAGTTTACTTTGATAAATAAAAGCTGGTAATTGTCAAACTTCCATAATGAGCTATGATGATGGCATCTCAGTGAACAATCAAGGGGTCAAAAAGGGAGCTAAGCAACTTTAAAAGAAAAGCTGCAAAACTTTTCAACCTTTAGATTTTCCAGTGCTTCTGGTAAACCCTGAAGGTATTCCTATTCCTCTACTTTCTACTTTCTTGCCATTTTTTGATTTATCTGATGTGTCTTTCAAAGTCTAATCTCCATTTACATATATTCCCCCTCTAGTTAGGAATAAAGAACAAGGATAGGACCATAAAAATATACCTCTGGGGCCTGGGGGAAGGCAGCTAAAAACTGACCATGTTTCTTTGCCTCTGTTAAAGGAACCAACTCAAAGGAAATCCAGACCACTACCTTTCATCCTGATGGCTACATATTAGGCTTGGAAGATTTTATTGAATGATTCCAGGCTAAAGTAAACAACCTAAGATATGAGGAAAATGAAAAATACCTCCTGGAAGTGTGCCTTATTAAAAGTGAAATTATTGCTTAATCTCTATGATGAGAAAAAAAGCGATAACTTTAGTTTATTCTTGCTATTAAGTGTAGTGCTATTTATTAGTCAGTGGACTTCTATTTTCTGTTGTCCTGTCCTATGATACATACTTTTCAAGCAAACACTCACTAAGATTAAAATTAATATCATTATCTGGAAATAAAAATCATGATAAAATATAGACAGCTAATAAATAAAATTTCAAGAGAGCAAGAAACTCTCATGGATGATTAATACAAGTTGAATAGTGATGAGTCAGAGGATGGGCAGTAAGGGGAGAAAAGATAAATTTGCCAGAGTTGAGTAGCAGCAACAGTCAAGAAAATAGCAAGGAAGGCCTGAAGGATAATAACTAAAATGAACATAGTCCATATAGTATAGTAGTAGTCTCTCAGTAACTGAGGATGACGATTGTCTTTGTGCACTTTCATCTGTGATGTAGATGAGCGTGCACAAAAACACTTGTGCGTGAAGGAGATTTAAGTGGAAAAGTCGATGCACAGAGACAGTCCCACTCTCTCCGCATTGGAAGCCTGGGTCCAGTGGCACGAAAAGTTGTTACACCTAGAGACTTCCTCAGCTGCATTGGATGACCGTGTTGTCTTTTGTGCTCCAACACGCCCAGAGCACTCCACAGTGCTTTGCTGCGTCGCCATCTCAGCCGTTGAACCTTCTTATTGGTTTCTTCCGCCTGTTCCACCAAAGCAGTCTTCACATGCTGGGTGAGCAAAGCCCTGGTTCACCAGGGGTCTATGACCCACTGGCTACCCTCACAAGGTTTAGCCGGCTTGTCGAAGCCATTACCTGGGGTGTGACCGCTGCTGTATGCTAGCAGCTACTAGGAGCCAAAAGTGAGAGCAGGGTGTCAGGTGAGGATCAAAGGTTGGAGAGCTGCCCTAGGAGGGCATGACAAGCCCTCCATACCAGAGATACTACTCCTCCCTGAGCACCCCGTACACCCCACATAGTCCTTACTAAGTGCCTAAATAGCAAAGTTCTGCTCAAGAAGGTCACTCTTTCAGTAGGTCATTGATACAGACAAGGAGATCTCTCTCTCTCTCTGTCTCTGTCTCTGTCTCTGTCTCTCTCTCTCTCTCTCTCTCTCTCTCTCTCTCTCTCTCTCTCTCTCTCAAGCATTATATTCTAAATTATTGATTTCCATGGTTGTATATATTTTGATAAGTGGTAAAAGAGGGTGAACTTTGAAATTTCCAAGGTCCCCACAATTTCTGTTGCACACAAGGGTAATAATGCACTTCACTTGAAACTGACTCTCCATTGACTCTGGTAAGCTTCTGAGCCTTCAGGAACCCTCCTAAAAGTTCCTGAGTTCCTGGGATTCCACTAAAAATGACAGTATCTACCAGGCCCAGAGACAGGAAGACAGGAGTTCAGGTCCAATCTCAGATATTTCCTAGTTGTGTAACCCTGGATATGCTATTTAACCTTATTTGCCTCCGTTTCCTCAATTAAAACATGAGAGTAATGATAGCACATTCCTCCAAGACTTGCTGTGAGGATCAAATGTCATAATATTTGCATAGTATCTGGCATTTAGTAAGGACTATGTTCATTTTAGTTATTATCCTTCAGGCCTTCCTTCTAGCTAGGAAAAATTAAATTTCCCATCAGTATTCTTAATGACAATGTATTACAAAAGAAATGATAGAAACAAACCAATTTTTTAAAAGTAAATGGAAATAAGCACATATGGACTCCTTTTAGTGACCTTAAAGTGCCAGTTTCTCCACCATCTATCTATAGGAAACAATCTTGAGCATAAAAATGAATGAAATGAACTGATTGGTCATATGCGAGTCAATTTCACCAGCTCCAGAGATGTGGTCAATTTCTTTGCCTTTTTTTCAAAGGCTAGTACATGACAGGAATAATTTCCCTCAATGCATAGCCCTTAATGTCTTGTTCAATCATATGTATGTATTTAATTAGACATGGGTGAGAATGGGAAATTGCTTAAGAATACATTTGGAATGACAAACATAGCCATTGATATGTAGGTGTAGTTTATATTATTTATGTAAATATATTCTAAGACTTTGTGTAGGCTTAAAATGAAAGAGAAACATCTGTTGAAAAATGCCATAACCCTGTGGCAGCTGCTATTAAACCATTAACAGTATCAGGTTTCATTTAAACCAGATTTACCATTTTCTATAACAGCCCGTGGGAAAGCTAAAAACATTAGGCACAAATTACTGACAAAAGAGATCCTTAATCAAGCCATACTTTTCATTTGGCTAGTTGGATGCTAGTAACCTTTGTGAAGTGGGAGTGAAAGGTGGAAAGAAAAAAATGGAGAAAGAGTACAGTTCAGTCACCTGCTTTTTCTCCCTAAGTGAAAAATAATGAAGCCGAGCAAAACTATGTTTTTAACCAAAATTCCATCTATTTTATATTCTCATATTGCATTATTAGAGCAATTACAAGTTTATATTAGTAACAACTATAGACCATAAGAATGGAATGCAGAAGGCACTCCCTCTGCTACAGGTTTTTTTAGCTTCCTTGGAAGCTCAGCTCAAGAAACACCTTCTACATGAAGCCTTTACTTATTCCCCAAGTTTATAATATCTCCTCTAAAATGTGACCAAGTATTCATGCTATGTACATTTTAAATTGCCTTAGTTTTTATATTTTCATCTGTGCACATGCTATCTAATCCCCATTCCCTAAAATGGAAAATCCTTAAGATTTGGGACCATTTCTTTTTGGAGGTATCAGGGGGGAGAGTGGTTCTTTTCAGTGAGTATAGCACTGGATTTGGAATCAAGAAGATTCATCTTCATGAATTCAAATCTAATCTCAGACAGTTGCTAACTGTGTGACCCTGGGCAAGTCACTTAGTCCTTCTTGCCTCAGTTTCCTCATCTTTAAAATGAAATGGAGAAGGAAATGGCAAACCACAGCAGTGTCTTTGCAAAGAAAACCCCAAATTGGGTCATAAAGAGTCAGACATGACTGAAATTAATGAACAACAAAGACAACAATACCCTCAGAACCTGGCACAGTACCTGAGAGATAGTAGGTACTGATTAATTTTTTGTTGTTGTTAGTTGATTGATAGAGAATCAGAAATATGCTAGCAGCCTGTTGTCACTTAAAGGAAGAACAATTTGGAGAATGAACCATAGGTCTAGCTCCATATCAGACATTACAATGTCATCTTGAATATGTAAGGTAACTGTTCTACATATATTTTCTAGATTCCTGATTGTCCCATCTATTAAATATAGAGACTACCTGATTTTTCTCACTTGAAGAAGCGAGTGAGAGAATATATGAAGGTAATGCCAATAGTATAAAGTGTTATATAAATATATTTTCATAAAATAGCATACAGAACAAAACATGGCAATCATAGCAACTCCACAAGCAAAATTCCCTATCTCCTGCTCTCGAATACCTCATGACTCTAGCAGGTGTCATTCAATAGTGGAGTCTGAACTGTGGATTGGTAATCATTGAGTCCTTCCCTGTCAACAACCACAAACACTATTCAATTTTGAATAGGAAATAATGAGTAGCACAAGATAAGCAGATATGAATGGATGACATTCACATTATCTCTACCCTCTCCCCAAATGCACGTCTCCATTAAAATTCCCCATTTCTGTGGATGACATCAACATCTTTCCAATCTCCCAAGTTCTCAAACTTCTTATCCTTCACTCTTCCTCAACTGAAACCACTCCCCTTTAAAGGTACCAATGATCTCTACATTCATGAAATATATTGACTTTTTCTGAACTATTATCTTTTGGACACCTCTGAAGTATACACTCACCTTCTGCTCCTGCATACTTAATCCTCTTCCCTCTTCTTACATTCTCAGTTGGTAACTTATTGGCTCACATCAGTTTAATTATTTGATAACTCCCAAAGCTATGTATCTAAACCTACTAGCTCTTCTAAATTCAATTGCTGCATCAACAATTGTCCATTGGACAGTTTGAGTTTGATTTCTCATCAATATCTCTAACACAAAGTTTCAAAGGCAAATTCTTTACATTTCTCTCCAAACCAACCATTTATTCAATGTTCCATTTTTCTGTTGAGAGCAACACAAAAAAAAGTTCCCATCATATGAGTTTAGAATCTTGGTATTTTATTATCTTTAACTCTTCGCTGACAAAGAATTAAGTAAAGATGTAAAAAACAGTTCAGTCCACCCTGATTTGATCAAAATCAGAAGTTCTGAGTCATCCTAGTATCAGTAAAAACATATGAAAGACCATTGCTGTTACTAAATGAAACCACAGAAAGATTACTGCTTATTCTGAAGTACTACATAACTATGAGTTACTTTTATTACATGTGACCTCATACTTACAAAGACTACAAAAACATTTTGGTGCATATAGGAAATTTTTGTCTTATGTCAGCATTTTGTATATAGCAGGGCTATAATCAATGGTTATTGATTAAGTTCTCAGTTCTATGTAATTCCTATATTTTCTATTGAAGAATTATTCCTGTTACCCCATTCCTAGATCTTGACATCCTCTAAATCTCTTTGTATCAGTTAAAATTTAAACTCCTTAACATTTTTTTTTATTAAAAACTTTTTACAGTCTCAATCTGATCTACTTTTCCTTCCAGGACACTTCAACCAAATTTAAACTGTCATGGCTTGTCAGTCAGTCTAGACTTTGCTCTTTGTTAGCCATCAGAGCCAATACTTCAATAGAATCAAAGTAGTTCAAAGTGAAAATAAAAGGTAAATGGAATTTGAATAAAGGCCAATAAACTTATTCCTTGTCAGTGTCTTTTCTTCCCAATGTTTGATTGATCATGAAACTAATCTAAATATATTTTAATTTTACATGTTTTATCACTACTTTTGCAATTTGAAAAGGAAACTATAAGAATCTTTTAAATTAAAATAATTTAATATTTCTAACTAATATTTCTATGCAGAAATCCAATTACTTCATATACAGAAATTAGTCAATCAACAAACATTTCTAGAGTTGCCACTACAAATAAATCAATTAATTTCTCTAGAAAGATTTTTTTAAAAGAACTAGAAATACAAAATTTATAAAATATTTGGAAGCTAATGTACCATGGGACATTCACTATTTAAATACAATTACAAGACATTCCTTGAAGTAATTAAGAATAGTAAATAATTTTAAGGACATGCATTGCTCATGATTAGGCTTTCCTAATATAATAACAATGACCATATTGCTTAATTTAATTTATATATTTTGACTTATACCAATCAAACTACAGTGGAACACCTCATAGAGTCAGACAAAAAAAGCTCAAAATTCTTTTATAAGAACAAAAGATCTAGAATTCAATAGCCTAAAAACTATTGCATTGTAATAATAGATGACAAGGGAATGAAAGAGGTTTAGATGAAACTACTCAAATAGAAGAAGATCTATGGAAGAAAAAACTAAAACTAAAGGCAAGAATAAACTAGATTATTAATGCTGAATGATAGAGTTGATAGTATGACCAAAACGCTATGTGCAGAAAGAGATAATGCTTTCCACACTTCCCTTAAAAGAAGAAGAATGAAGAAGAGGAAGAGGAGTATGAGGAAGATAAGGAAGAGTAAGATGAGGACACTGGCCAGATTCTAGGTCATGACCCTTCTCTTGTCAAGGAATTCATTACCTGAATCATCAACTTTATTCTCCATCTTCTTCATCTCACCCTTGGGTTCTTGAATGTTCATATTGATATCCCTTCAAACACAATGGTTTTCAGTTCATAAAGCCTCCTCAATCCTTATCTACATTCTACCATGTTAATTATACTTTTAGAATTGATGATCTCTCAAAACTTGCAACCTATGGGTTCTCTAACTTAAAATTTTCTTCTTGACGACTACAAAAAGAGCTGTTATAAATATATTGCTGCATATGGAGACATTTTTGTCAATAACCACTATAGTGGAATCTCAAAAAGGTAAGGATATTTAAACTACCTTATTTGCATAACTCCAAATCACTTTCCATAAAGATTATACCATTTCAATATCCCACCAAAAATCCACTGTAACTGGATCATGAAGTGGATAGAGAAATGGACCTTGACAGGGGAAGACCTAAATCTAGATTCAGCCTGAGACACTTATCAGCTGTGTGATCCCCTCATGAATTCCTTAACCTCTATTTACTCACCTATAAAGAGAGTATAGATAATAGCATCTATCTCCCAGACTTGTTGTGAGGATCAAATGAAATCATAATTGTAATGTACTTAGCAGAGTGCTGGTCACAAAGTAAGTGCTATACGCCTGGTGGAGTTATGAATTGGTCCAACCATTCTGGAGGACAATTTGGAACTATGCCCAAAGGACTTTAAAAGGCTGCCTCCCCTTTGATCCAGCCATACCACTGCTGGATTTGTACCCCAGAGAGATAATAAGGAAAAAGATTTGTACAAAAATATTCATAGCTGTGCTCTTTGTGGTGGCAAAAAAATTGGAAAATGAGGGAGTGTCCATCAATTGGAAAATGGCTGAACAAATTGTGGTATATGTTGGTGATGGAATACTATTATGCTCAAAGGAATAATGAGCTGGAGGAATTCCATGTGAACTGGAAAGACCTCCAGGAATTGATGCAGAATGAAAGGAGCAGAACCAGGCGAACACAAAGTCTGATACATAATGGCACAATCAAATGCAATAGAATTTTCTACTAATAGCAATGCAATGACCCAGGGCAATCCAGAGGAATTTAGGAGAAAGAATACTGTCCACATCCAAAGAACTGTGGAAATGGAAATGCTTTAGAAAAATATGAGATTGATCACATAGTGTGATAGGAATATGATTCGTTTTTGATGAAAAAGGATCAGTCTACTGCATAAAGGAACAGTCTACTGTTATTCTACTAAATAACACGGAAAAAGTTTTGAACAATGATACATGTATAACACAGTGGAACTGCTTGTCAGATTTGGTAGGGGAGAATAAAGAGGGGAGTGGGGATCGTGAATTATGTAACCGTGGAAAAATATTCTAAATGAAAAAAGGAAAATTTTAAATTTAAAAAAGTGTAAGTGCTATATAAATGTTAGCTATTATTAGTTAGTCTTTTTCTTTACAACCCTGTAAAATTGATTCTTTGTAATTCTTTTCATTTTTTTCAGTTTTGGGCGAAATTAGAATGATTTTCAACAAAAGTAGAAAGCAACACATACATACATAAGCATATTGCAAATGAATATTCAAACAAGAGATACCCATTATGTTGAAGTGTTATGGGGTGTTATGGAGAGATACAAAGATGTCTAAGACATTGTCTTTGTATCTGCTTAATTGACCTTACCTTGAACACTCACTCATTTTATCCATATTAAAAAAATAGGAAAAGTTTATCATTAAAAGTATATTTTGTTATTTTTCATGGAGAATGGATCATAGCAGAAATTAAAGCAGTTATATCCCAGTTCCATCATTTTACCTTAACTTCACTATGGACTAATTTATTTCTCTGTTACAAAAATGTTCAACTAAAAATAATTTATTCTAGAGGCAATGAATTCTAAATGAAAAACTTAAGCTAACAAATTCAGTTCTGAGACTTTTATTTTTTTACTTATCAAATAATCAAATAAGCAGTCAGATAGCAAATTCAATCTTGTTTATTTATATAGAGAGAGTAAGCCCATTGGCAGACTCCATCTTGTTGCCAATTTTCAAGAAGACATGAGGGGGAGGCTTGTGAGCCCATTGTACTAAAAGATAAAATTTTGAACATCTTCATTTTGATTAGATCAAAAACTAAAAAGAAATTAAACATATATATGTGTGTGGAATTTGCAAACATATCTCTTAGAACAAAGACATGTTTGATAATTTCTAAACAGCTATTGTTCCTTCTTCACCCTAAATATAGCAATCTCTGAGTAGATACTGATCTTTGAATGTCTGTGATATTTTTCTGACATTGAAGTATATAAATCAACTCTACTCCCACCCTCCTACAAAGCCTGTCAATCAAGGGCTCTGACTATTTTAGAAATGATCCTGTAGAGACAAACAACTTCATAGGCAGATTGCCACTCTTATCTCTTTTCAGTAGCTATATTTTATACCTGAGGAAATTCATTCAGTTTTCTTAGTCTTCAAAGAATTATAGGAACATAAATTTAAAACTGGAACAGATCTTAGAAAGTCCCTCTAGACCAGGGGTGTGCAACCTTTTTCCCAGTTCCAGTACCCAGAGGGCAAATTCAACCTGTCTGTGACCCTGGGGGATTACCCAAGAGAGTTGAAGCAGAAAGTGCTTGCTTTGGGCAGCTGGACAGAGGGGTGGGGCATGCAAAAAAAGTCCTAGGGCTCCAAGAAGAAGGAGACAAGAGCAGCTCCCTATGTTCTGCCTGTGGATCTGAGCCACAGCTTTGCCAAAGAGGCTCTAGATGCACAGTTTTTTTTTTTACATTTAAGGGAAAGAGGACTGAAATTGTGAAATTATTGAGTCTGGACTGCTGTCTCTGTCACTGAATATTCAATTCAAAAACCATTAATTGAGCAATTAGTATAGGCAAGAGACTTCATATTTAGCAATGATTTGTTCCCAAACCCTTGAGAAACTAATTATTATAATAAAACAGAAAAAGTACATAAAAGTGATACAAACAAAATCCAGAGTTGTCTAATCTTGCCTATGAAAGTTCTTATACAACTTACTATAGATATCAATAACTTTTGTCCTAATCATATGGAAAATTATTTAAAGTATTTCCTTAAGCCTCAATATTACTAGAATTAATTGCCTTAGATATTTTAAGATAATAGGATATGAAAACTGAATGAAACTCTCTTTTATGATCAATGAGTGATTTTTAAGTTAATCAATCAAAAATTTAAGTACCCCTACTCAGTACCTTACCAGTCACTAAGTATGGAAGTTCACAAGTCACATGATAGAGTAGGTGACAACTCCAAAGGTCACTGCCCTCTCCCACCCACAGTGCTAGACAAATTGAAAGACTGAGATTGGTTCCCATGATGTGGGAAAGGGACAGGAAGTGACATGGAAAAAGGACTACAAAAAAGTCCTGAACTTCTTGTCCAGGGAACTTTTCCTTGAGGCTTCTCCTTTGGTGTTGTCCTTTGGAGGACAGCTCCTTGGGGCTTTTGGACATTGACTTTGACTTGGAGCTTTGGGCCTTTCAACTGGAGGTTTTGGCTTTGGAGCTTCTTGGAGTCCGGGACTTTTTTGTTGGCTTCACTGCTGCCTTGGTGAGCTTAGCTCATATGGGTTTTTCTGCATTGGGAACTTACCTGGATCCTGCCCAGCTTGCTGGTATGAAGATTGGATTTGGCTATCTCCTGATTGTAACAATGAAGGTACTTAACTCTTCCTTTATTGGGAAGATTAAATTGTAATCCCCTCTCTATTTTTAGATTTTAATCCCCAAAGTGTTAACTCAGTATTTAAAGTAGATCTACCCATTTTAACTACAAGAACATGTGAACTAACCACAAAAAGGTGTTAACTAACTACAAAAGGTGTGAACACCCATTTCATACATTGAGTGGATAGTCCTGGAGAGTATCATCTGCTGTGATTGGTAGATGTAAAATTTGGGGGAGGTGACACAAGAGAAAAAGGTCTTTAAATAGAGGAAATAGAATCACACAAGGAGATATAGAAATAGATCTTCAGTCACTCATAGTTGGACTGGATAGAACAGTCACTCAGGCTTGGAGTGAAGAAGAGTCATTTGGAGGAGAGACCGGAAGAATCATCATACACTTGAGGAGTGACTGGAAGACAGACACTCAGACTTGGAGTGAAGACACTTGGCTGTGGAACTGGACCCCTGGAGGAGCTTGTGCAGGAGACCTCAGACTGCTTTACCAATGTGAGTGAAAGGCTGACTTAGTTTCCTTGCCTTTCTGGAGGTGTGACTCCTTTCCCCTGGCTGGGACTTAGAATTTCTACCTGACACTGAGGCAGCCAGAGCTCTCTCCCCTTTTCTCTCTTCCTTACTATCTTCCCTCTATTGTAAATAAAATACCATAAATTCCATTTTGCTTTAGTAATTCATTTTGGGATTTAGAAATTAAATCCCTGGAAACTATATTTTTCAGTCCAACAGCAATAAATTTAACACTGGTGAGTGGTTAGGATTCCCACATGGAGATTGGAACTCTATGGGGGAGCAAGCTTCATTTCATCAGATTAGCATTTAGGGTAGACTAGGCAGTCTCCTTACCTCTTTCCCTTCCACATTTCCCTCTTTTTACTAATATTTCAATTAAACAAAATTGCTAAAAGCTGCTAATAGTTTTCCTGACTTAAGGGATCATAATCAGTGACCACTTTTTTTTTAATAACTCTTATTTATCCCAATTTAAATCCCAATTTAACCATTATAATGATCATATAGTGCTAAAAGAGAACACAGAGTCCATCTAGACAGTTTTGCAGGTAAGTAAACAGAGCCCCTGAGGAGTCCTGGATTTGACTAAAGCTACACAGGAAGTAAGCATCAAATATAGGTCTTAAACTCGGGCTCTTTAACTACAGAATCAATACTTTATCCACTTTGCAACATTGCCATTTTACTTATTAGTCAATAAGCTAAAAAGACTTATTTTTCAAGAATAAACACAGGCTAAATTAAAGAATTTGGGGAGAAATTATAAGACCATATGGGAAATAAGGCACAAATAGGAATCTTCCTGTTCATGGAAATCGATATCTATGTACACAGAAAATATATAATAAACAGAGTGAACTTGTGATCTTTGGATTTGTGACTATAATTCAGTGATGAGGAAAAGTTCTACCATATTCAAAAGGACCATATCTAATAGAAGTAGTAGGATAATCTTTTAAGTCAAGAAGATGCATGTGGAAATTTGCAAACAATAAGGGACATGGTATAGTATACAGTATCACAGAAAAGATATTTTTTGTATAATTTCTTTAGGTGTGTAATTTTGGGGGGACTCACACTTCTTAGATGGAGAAATGAGGGTTGAAGGCAGTGAGGAAAGGGTTGATGAAAATGGCTTCCCTCACTACTCCCTCCCGGAGTCCCTGAATTACTTGAGGAAGACAAATGGAGATCTCCCCTCAGTGAAGACTTGCCCCTTGAGGGCCAAGCTAGCCCTCAAGGATGACAGGAAAGCCTTCTTTATAAGGAGAGGTATATGGGACCTCAATACAGATATGTGCTGCTTTGGGGCACTCACAAGCGTCCCCCTCATATCTTCTTGAAAACTGGCAACAAGATGGAATCTGACAATGGACTTACTCTCTAGATATAAATAAACAAGATTGAATTCACCATCTGACTGCTTATTTGATTTAATTGTTGATTGGGGCAAAGGGTTGAGGTAAGAGGGGTTCTAGTTGCCCTAAATCTCTTTTCTAAATAAAACTAATTACTGAAGTACAAGGTTTTCTCATACCCAGGGGAGAAGTAGAAAAAAGGGCTCACTGACTAGAGTCCAGTATCTCAATAATTCATGGAAATTAATGTCTTTGAAGAAATTAGGTTTCTTGACAGGAACCAGTAATGTTTAAACAGGAATCCTCAATATTAGAATTTCTGTCTGTGATAGAAATTTCCACAGGTGTCTTGAATGGCCCTAAGAAACAGTTCCTCCTTCCATTCCCTTCTGTGTCTCAGCCCTCAAGACCCTGCTCCTCAGGAGAATTTACCAGAAGTCCTTGTTCAGATCCCAACTGTCATTCTTGTTTCATGCAACTGTTGATCCTCAACATTCCATTCACCCCCAATGGTTCTCTTTTCTACTCCCCATCTTACAGGTACATATAGACTCCTTTTCCTCAATTCAAATTTGTCTTCAGACTTATTTACTATTTGACTGTGAGCAAATCATTTAACCTTGTTTGTCTCAGTTTCCTCATCTATAAAATAAGCTGGATAATAAATGCTGCAATCCTCCAGAATCTTTGGCAAGAAAATCTCAAGTGAAGTAATAAAGATTTGGACACAACTGAAAAACTGAATAACCACAATTCAAAATGGGATTTAGCATGGTGTATTGGAAAGTGTATTGCCAAATGAGGTTCAAAAGAAATCCCTTTTTGCTGCTTAGATTCTATGATTCTGTGATCTGGAATAAATTCTAGGGTCAGGAACATATTAGCTGAGGAAAATCAACCAATTAATTTAACCTACATAAGCCTCAATTTCCTCATTCATAAGACAGATGATAGCATTTGACACTACCTATATGAGTGGGATTGTAATCAATATTAAATGAGATAATGGTTACAAACTTCTTTGTGCTTATAACTATTTAGATGTTGACGTTCAGGTGTTTCAATGATGTCCAATAATTCACAACATCATTTAGAGTTTTCTTGGCAAAGATACTGGAGTAGTTTGCCATTTTTTTCTCTGCCTCATTTATACATGAGGAAATTGAGGCAAAGAGGGTTAAATGACTTCCCCAGGATCATACAACTACAAAGCATCTGAGACCAGATCTGAACTCAGAAAGATGAGTCTTCCTGAACCTAGCATTCTATCCACTAGACCATCTACTATATTGACAACCATTGTAAAACTTATTCATCCATAAAAGGAAAAAATAAAAAAGACATGAAACAATCTATCATTCTAAAAATGAATTATTTTAACTAGAGAAAAAGAGAAGTGATAATCCTCTTTAAAGAGCTCTGGGATGCTGTGTTCCCTACTTGTTAAAGTTTGGTCCCACACATTGTAACCTTTCTAAGCAATATAATATAAAATCTGCTTAAGGTATTGATTAGTATTAATCTTTGTGGTAAAATGTCCCGGATCAATGATAGTGGGAGTGAGGTGGTGACTTAAGAAGTACACACATCAAATGATCCAATCTATGTATTATGGCACATTGAAAAAATGAGGTCTGTAGCCTCCCTTTTGCAATGGTTTTGAGGTACAGAGAACTTCAAAAATCCAGGGAAAATGGTGATAGCTTGAACCCTGGAGGGGACATGGGATACCCAGTAGGGAAAAAAATCAGGGTTATAGAGTTCAGGAAACATGTTACATTTCATGGTACTGCAGAATGTAGCAATAATAACAATAGTAACATCATTAAAGTTTAGGTTTTAGTTTTTCTATTAATACTTTTTGCTTTGGGTTATTAAAAGCATTACAATTCTCAGACATATACTGACATTCAGAAAATAACCTCTTGGAAAGTGTTGGGTTCATCATATTTTAAGAATTAATACTTTGGGTCATGTTAATCAGTTTCTGAAATATGTAGTTTTCAGAAAGCACTTCAGGGAAAAAACTGTGGGCATGACTAATGATGAAAAGAATATGGACTATATTATACACATACACACACATGAATTTGAACATTACCAAAGCACTTTACCATCTTAAGTATTTAGGAAGTCTTAAATAAAAAATAAATTTTTTCTGTTTCACTGAAATTGGGCATCTTTTTTTTTCAAGCATAAAACTTCAAATGTATTAATTTTGTAGCTATATTTTAAAATGAGTGCCAGTACTGGCTAGATGACTATATGATAAGTGTCTTGAAACTTCAAGAAAAGGCACTAAATTTTTCACAGTATTTGTGTTTCATTTTCAGTGTAATAAAAATATGCCACCTTTTTAATAATGAATAATAGATTCTCAGTTTGATTTACATGCATGGATTAAATGTCATGTTTGAAAAGTTGCTATTTTATTCATATTGGATTTCCCTCCAGTAAAACAAAATGGCACCCAGCTTCTACTATAATAATGATACCTTGCCACATTGATGTATAAAGTTTAACTGGCTCTGATATGTTTTTTTTAATATTCTACAAATCCAAGAAGTAGTTGCTTTGCAAGAAGGAACCCCATTGAAGTTCAAAAGATATAGCAGACATCTTAACTTCTTGTCACTTCCTAGGGCACAACATGTGTTGAGAATTTAGTAGATACCACTCTATATAGTGTATGTTTGTCAACATCATAGAAAACAGACTACTATTCCAAAATTGATGCAGCATATATCTATGATTCTGAGCCACTGAGTTTAACTCAAGAAGAATTTCTATTACTATAACACCATTATTCTTTCCCTTGATAGGAAACGTACAGGTTAACCACCCATACATTTCACAGTGAGTTCATTTGGGAAGTCCAATACTGCCTTAAAAAATAAAATGAATTATTTTCTACTTTATACCCAATATTCAAAATGGACAGAAATAATGAGACGAACATAGTTTTTTATTATTTTTATCAGTATAAAACAGATGAGTCTGGTATAAATTTATGCTTTTGGAAAAACATTATATTAATTCAACTGTACAAGTATTGAACAGATACTAATTCATATGTTCTTGGTAAAGTCCATTGCCTTATTCTATGGATGAGTTAGATATTTTCTGGTGATAGAAGTATTTAAAAATGCCATCCTCTGAGATGATGCCCAAACATGATTAATGTCAAAGAGCTTAATCTAACTAAGATCCTTCATGGAATGAGCCTTGTTTCCAAAATAATAATTTTACTTCTTCTCCTTCATTACCTAGGTTTCTTGACCCTAATCATAAAGTGCTTCTGTTTGTTAAGTTTATTTAAAATACTTCCATTATGAGAAACACAAATTACCAACCCTAGTTTTAGAATGAAATAACAACAAAAAAGAAGACAAGACAAAAAAGGCTCAGTTAGTATACTTCAGCTCAAAGGCTCTCCTCCAATATTCTGGAAAAGACAATTTTGTACAAGGTAAATAAGGACCTACAGGAAGCATTTTCTCAACCACAGCAATCTATGGGCATGTCTGCTCTGCTGTCCAAGAGTATCTCTGGGGCTATTTTGGTGAGAGCAGCTCAGGTTTCAGGAGAAAAAGGTGTTGTGTGTGTTTTTTTTTTTCCTTTCATCCACCTGGGAGGGTACGTAGTGGTGTTCTTTCACAGAGGGAAGACAGAGCTCCAGAATTTATTCTTCCTTCAGAGTTTTTAATTGAGAAAATTGTTCCCAAGAGAAGACATTAGATAGCCCACCGAGAGTTATGAAAAAATAATGTATGTCACATTTTTATATTTTGTCTCTTTTCTCCTTCATATTTTATAACTGGCCAATAATCAAGCAAATATTTGTCAAGTATTAAGCACCTAAGTCCCAGATCCTTTGAAGATAAACAACTACTTTCTCATAATTCCCCAATATTATATTTGTGAAGTTAATTTTTTGAACTCAGGTATATGAATTTAAGTTTGTTCTTATTCAACTGTATCTTATTCAACTCCTTCAATTATTCTAGCCAATCAATACTTTTGGAGTTAGAACTGTCTTGTCTTCATGATGACCCCAAGCATGAGATGTTAATAATCTCTTAATGATCTCTGCCTATTGAACACCCTCCTTTCTTTCAGACTCAACTCCTCTCTGTTCCCCATTTCCTCTTTGTTCCCCAGTTGAAAATGATCCTCCAATCCCACTTTGTTCACAACTCTCAACACACATGTTTTTGTAATTGTTTAAGCTATATCTGACACTTGGTGATTACATTTAGGATTTTCTGAGAAAAGATACTGGAGTGGTTTGCCATGCTTTTCTCCAGCTCATTTTATAGATACAGAAAGTGAAGTAAACAGGGTTACATGACTTGCCCAGCTAAAAAAGTATCTGAGTCTAAATTTGAGGCTAGGACTCCCTGACTCCAGACCTGATATTCTATCCACTGTGCCACCTTGCTGCCTCATGCATTTACCATGCTTTATTTTGTTTGATAGTAGTTTGTGCATGTCTTCTTAACCTAATTGTATCCAAGTTCCTGGAGGATAAGGACACTAATTTAATTATCATTTTTATTTCCCTTAGTACCTCACACAGTGCTTTTCATGTAGTAGAAATATAAGAAAACTTATTAAAAATGAGATCATGAATGTGAATATATTTTATTGTCAGCAAAGGGCTTTTCAAATGTAAAATTTAAGTATTACTTATACCTTTTGACCCCTCTTACCAGTCTGAAAAACCTATCTGCCAAACATACTACCCAGAACCCATTTGTTAGAGCCTGATCTCTGAAAAACTGCTTAATATTTCCTTTGTAGATTTGTATAGCTATTCTTTAGAAACACTAAATATTTTAGCTTTTCCAGGGGTCACTGTTTTCTTCTCTAAGAAGCTTCTTTATCTGAAGCTTCCAGACCTAACTTTATACTTAAGCATAGAGAGCATTAGTGCTCAGCATAGTGCCTTGCACATAGTAGACATTTAATGAATGTTTATTGATTGATTTCTTTTTTCTGTAATATCCTGCTTCAAGAGAAATTGTATAGCAAGTCAGCCCTAGAACCAAGATGTCCTGTGTCACATATCCTGACTGTGTCCAAGTGTCCAACTCAGAACTTGAGCTTTAGAAAAAGTGCATCAATATAAGTAGTTTTCTACACCAATTACTTCTTTGATCTAGTTTCTATACCTATCCAATTCTGGGCCAAAATTATATTATACATAACTGTCTCCTTGAGCACATATGTTATCTTATCTACCCCAACTAAGATCACTAACCTCAGCTAATTCTACAGACTGACAGATGTGAGTAGCCAGACAAGGCCCTCCACTTTTCTCTATTTTCCTTTCTCTTGTCAGTGAAGAATAAGCCAAAGCTCAGAATCCCAGAAGGAAGCAGTTAAGAAGATAAGCTGAAGTGACAACAAGAGTCCAACTGGGAAATCCAAAAAACAAATATGAGGCAAAAATGATAAAGAGTTGTGAAGTGGAGGTTTTTAGGTCAGGGTCAAGAAGAGTTCTATCTTTATGTGAACAACTCAGATTTGGGGAGGGTGGTTAGGATATATAATTGAGTTTATAGTGTGTTGTTCACCTTAGCCACTCCAAGTCCAATGTCAGCTTTTTTGTTATTCTTTTGTCATGTGAGCATCTGTGTCTGTGTCATCTCAGGACCCAAATTTCATCCCTTCCTTAGGAGATTTCTCAAGGTTATAGAAACAAAAATACATGGAGATATTATGCAAAGAAGCCTTGATTTATATTGGGTGCATGGCTAGAGGAGGGAATTGGAGTCCCATGTAAATCTCTCTGACCTGGATCCCTTCCAGTCAACTAGGTATTAGAAAGCATCATGCCTCCAAGAGTAATACAGGAACTCTTGGATCATGTACATTTTCTGACTATCTACCAGCAATGTCAGAGACTAGACAGTGTACCA
The DNA here is from genome assembly GCF_027887165.1 of Monodelphis domestica. Lineage (NCBI taxonomy): Eukaryota > Metazoa > Chordata > Mammalia > Didelphimorphia > Didelphidae > Monodelphis > Monodelphis domestica. The sequence goes on from NC_077229.1 coordinate 203,327,048, forward strand.
TTGATTTTCATGGGTCTTCTGGTATAAGGTCCTAGTGGATCTTCATAGTCTCTGAAAGTTCCAAATAAAAGTTCATCAAATCTTGTTGAATTATGTCTGATTCTTTGTGATCCCTTAGAAAATAGCTATCCATAGGGTTTTCTTGATGAGGACAACGGAATGATTTGTTATTTCTTCTTCAGTAGATCCAGTGAATCCTTTTGTGAGGCAATTAGAGGTTAAGTGACTTGCCCAGGGTCACATAGCTAGGAAGTGTCTGAGGCCAGATTTGGACTGAGGTTTTCCTGACTCCAGATGCAACACTCTATCCCCTGGGCCACTTACCTGCTTCATCCATCAAACTTACACTTTGGTTAATTGAGAGTTGTTTATTTAGGAAACAGAATGATACAGTGGAGTAAATGCTATGTGTGGCATCACAGAAGCTAGAATCAAATCCTCATTTTACTACTAGTATACTATATCATAGGTATTAAAAACCTAACCCACTAAACCACCAAGGTAAATCAGATGAAAATGTAATTGGGAAACATTTAACAAAATTAAAAAAAAAAAACAGAACATAAATCTTAATATATGATTTTGTGTAATTATAATCTGAACCCCAGAACTACAATTCCCAGTACCCCACTCTCCTTCTCATGTTATGTGCTGATGTAGGCAGGATATAAATTTTGTGTAGCCCCACCTCTCGCTCTCTCTTCTTGTTATCTCAGACAGCTGGGGATGTAGGCTTTTTGAGAGCCAGGAAAACTTACTCATGTGGGTTTACTTTTGTTAGATAATTAGGTTTTTATACTTCTATTTCCTTTTTCTTCCTTCTACTTCCAGTGATTATCAATAAACTTTATAAAATTAATACTTGGAGTGTTGGATGTTAATTTAAATCCTACAATTTTCAAAGTCAATATGTACTGGCAAGGATCCTTACATGCAGATCAATTGTTCCACTTTGTTTGGGTTTGACACCACTGCTCTATATAATCTTAAGCAAAGTATTTAACTTTTGTGGTCTTTAGTTCCTTCACCTGTAAAATGGAGGACTAGATCCTATAGGTTCTAAATTCCTTTCTGAGCTCTAATTTTATGGTTCTATGGCACCCTACAGTCTTTTATGTCAGATTCCTTGATGGCAGTAGTCTCACTTGGTTTTCCATTTCTAAGAATTCTTGTTTTGAAGTGTGTGATGGCATTTGGTTTTCCATTGGCAGGCAACTTCGCCAGTATCCAGTAGAGATTTCAAATCTATTTACCTATTTTAGCTTCTCTAAGTCCTCAGCAATTATAAATATAATGAGAAGGTATTGCATGATTTTAAAATAATGTGTTCTAAATGGTTTCACACACCAAATAGTTAAAGCAATACCCACTGATGAGCATTAGGGAGAACAAATAATCTGGAAGGTGAGAGATAACCTTTAGAGTTAATGTCCTAAAATCAGATTTTTCTGTCATATTCCTGTAGGATGGAATGATATGAGGTATGGAATAGGGCTTTGGACTTTGAGTTAGAAAGATTTGGGTTCACATCTCCACCTTTCACACTTACTGGCTATATGCGCATCAGTAAATCACATGACCTCCTTGGGCTTTAGGTTCCTTATCTATAAAATAGAGATATTAATTCTTTTAGCACCTACCTTACAAAGTTGTTATGAAGCTTACATGTACTTTGCAAACTTTAAAGTTCTATATTAACATAAGTGACAATTGTTGCACTCACTACATTTTTATGTCTAAAAATGGGAAGCAAACTGGAATCCACTGACTAAAATGCCAGTGCAAGTAAAGTATCTTGCAGGACTCCTTTGTATGCAGGGCAGCCCCAGGAAATGGGATCATTTAGCTTCACTGCTGGAGGTTTAGGCACATTGCCAAATTTGGTTGGGTACCTTCCAAGATTTCAAATCACAGAAAGATTCTGAGTGGACACTTCAAATCAGGAGTGTGTGCAGGAGCCAGCTCGAACCAGCTCAAGAGAACTCATAGTTAAATTTTCAAGGTGAGTACTTATTCCTTGGCAACACATCCATGTGTGCTTCATTTATTGTTTTTTTTTTGTCTATATGTAATGAAAGGATGGAGAAGATGTTAATAATGCAGATTAAACTTAAAAGAGAACAGAGGAGAGGAGAGAGGAGGAGGGAGGGAGAAGGAAAATGAGAGGGGAGTGGAGGAGAGAAAAGGAGAGGGGAGGGAAGGAGAGAAGAGGGAAGGGGAGGAGAGAAAAGGAGAGGGGAGGGGAGGAGAAAAAAGGAGAGAGAAGGGAAGGGGAGAAGATGGAAGGGGAGGAGAGAAAAGGAGAAAAGAGGAGAGGGGAAGAGAAGGGAGGGAAGGACACAAAAGAGGAGGGGAGGGGAGGGAGAGGGAATGGGGAAAGGAAGGAAGAAAGGAGAGTGAAGGAGAGGGGAAGAGAGAAGGGGAAAAGAAATATCCAGGTCCTTGGCATTTATCAACTTCTTTCCTTTACCAATCTTCTCAAGAATATCACAACGATTGTAGTCATAGTAGTAGTAGCAGTCTCTCGGTAACCCAGGATGACGATTGTCTTTGTGTATTTTCATCTATGATAGATGAGTGTGCACAAAGACACTTGTGTGTGAAGGAGATTTAAGTGGAAAAGTCAATGCACAGAGACAGTCCCACTCTCTCGGTGTTGGAAGCCTGGGTCCAGTGGCACGAAAAGTCGTTACACCTGGAGACTTCCTCAGCTGCATTGGATGGTCGTGTTGTCCTTTGTGCTCCAACATACCCAAAGCACTCCACAGTGCTTTGCTGTGTCGCCATCTCAGCCATTGAACCTTCTTGTTGGTTTCTTCTGCCTGTTCCGCCGAAGCAGTCTTCACTTGCTGGGTGAGCAAAGCCCTGGTTCACCAGGGGTCCATGACAACCCGATGGCTACCCTCACAAGGTTTAGCCGGCCTGTCGAAGCCGTTGCTCGGGGTGTGGCCGCTGCCGCATGCTAGCAGCTACTAGGAGCCACAAGTGAGAGCTGGGTGTCAGGTGTAGACAGGTGTAGATTGTAGTCATAGACTGACACAAAGTATGTAAGTCCAAGGATCAATAACAATTGCAAAGGGAGTGAAGTGAAGGCCAAAAGAGGGTGAGTAAGAATGTTGTTCAAAAATCATAACTAAGGAAATACTATGAGACAAATAGATGAAAGGCAACATGAATTTGATTTGAACTCAGAAAAGCAGATAACTGGAGAGAGATACACTAAGCTTATACTAAAAATTTAGCATGAGTTGCTGTCTCGGCAGCTCCTGATTCAATGTTGTCTTTTATCAAAATGTCTTGTAGTTCTAATGGGATAGAGTGTAAGGTTTGAGGAATTGACTTGACTTGAATGAATGAATGAAAAGACATTTATTATGCAATTACTATGTACAAAGCACTCTGCTAAGTGCTAGGAATACAGAGAGAAAGACTCAGTGCCTTTAAGGAGCTCACATAATAATAGCAAGAGACAGTACACAAAAGAGGTTTCTGCTGTAAGCTGGATGGAAAGGTCTTATGATTCTTGAGGTGTAGTGGAAAAGTACATGGTAATGCATCTTCTTTAATACCACTTCCATTGACAAAACTAGATCTCTTTCTGATGCCAATCCATTTGAAAGTGCCAAGTGGAATAATTTTCTTTTCTTGGTCTTCAGTAACTGTGACTGTTAAAATGATGGTAACTTCAGCAATTGTAGAGGATGTTGACAAGTTGCATGCCCACAAGAATTTATTCCCTTCTATTCCAATTCCAGGATAGAAATCAGAAGGACAGTATAAGGGAGCTGGGCAAGAGTTGGGGCTTCTGGGTTCTTGGGCAAACCTGATAATTGGTGCCAACTACTGCTTTTTGTAAGGGGAGGAATTAAAGGGTCCTTCTTTTCAATGGTAACAATGGAGGCCCAGCTGGAAGTAAGACACAACTGTTTCCAGAATTTTCCCATTTATTCTCTAGATCTGCATGGTTGTCCTAATATCTTAGCCATTCTGATGGACTAGAAGTAAAATCTAGTACTCTAACCAGTTCTACTAAATTTCTTCCAACTGACTTCTCTCTAAATTCTGGGTTCCAATTCAGATGCATTCTGACCTACATACAAACATTTATGTTCATAATTGGTCTTTTTTCATCCTGTAGATAGAGATCCTTGTCCTTTAAGTCTGAAGTGGGGGTCAAAGACAGTACCAGGGAGAAATCTGATACCTAGGTAAGTAAACAAAGTATAGGAATGGCAGTCCAAAGTGATAGTAAACAGACTAACTGAACTAAAAAGCAAATCAGAATAAGTGGAATATGAAGGAGCGGGCATAAATCTAGTTCAATTCAATTCAACAAACCTATGTGCAAGGTGTTGAGCTAGTTATTTGGGACACAAAAATAGCATCATACACAACAAAGATAATCCCTGCCTCCTAAGACCTTATGTTCTATGTGGTGATATGAGACCAGAGAAATAACTACCCAATCATTTGAAGAAAGATAGAATTTTAATAAGCATGTGAATCAGTAAAGATTTCTTAGAGAAAGTGGTACCTGAAATGGATCTTGAAGAGAACAAAAGATTCTGAAAATAAAAGGGACAATGGAGCACATTTCAGGTATAGGGAAAGATTCTATAAAATTGAGATAAGATTAGAAATGCTGAGTTCAAGGAATGGCTATTTCACTAGTCTGAAATGGAAAGTAAATGTAGATGTAGGTGCATAATAAGAAATAAGCAAGTCCTAGAGAATTCCGACTTAAGGAGACTTTAAATACCAAGCTACATACGTTCAGCAAGATGTCAAGATGGTGATTTTCTGCAAACTTTTCCAAATAAAAACCTACAGGGAAGGAATAGCTGGTCATGAATACTAAATAAAACTAAATCAAAAAGAGACCACATATGACAAGTTAAACCTTCAAGAAAAATCTTGGAAAACTTTAGTACTTAGTTTTACTCAGCATCTACATATCCCAACCCTCATCAAGTGCTAAGCAAAAGTGACAGAACAACTTCTAAAGTTTCAGGGTTCAAATGTGGAATTCCTTAGCTAATCCACTTCCAACCATGACACTGTGTTTTTGGGCCTCTCCCACCCAAATGCCAAAAGGCATACAAAGGAGAAGAAAAGCTACTAGAAGAGAAGAGGAGGTCCAAAAGGGCAGGTTGGAGCACAGAGCAGGGTAGATGAGAACAGAAAAAGCATTGAAGCCCAAAGAGAAAGGGGCCTGCAATCCAAGTTAGCTAAACTTCTTCTTTAGGTGTTTACTCTGAGAATGGATATAGCCAAACCTCCACATACTTCACTGGGAGGAGGTTGATGATTATCAGCTGGAGAGTTTTTGCCACATTGGTAGAGGGAAGAGCCAAAGACTAAGGGAAGAGACAAAAGACAAGAGATTCTGAATATAGTCACAACAAACAAAACAAAAGAGAAAACCCCAAACCCCAAATGAGAGTCTGAGTAAAACCTTTTCTCAACAGAAGTTAAAACAACTGAGATGCTTATGAAAACTAAAGGTAAATAAGCAACAACTCAAAGAGCTTCCAGAACAAAATGAATAAACATTACATGAGGGAAATGAACCAAAATTATCTGATGAAAAAGAGGGTCCTAAAAAAGCCATCAATATTTTGGAACAACAGCAAAACATTCCAAAAGTGTTGAATGGAGAAATATTTTTTTAATTGAAGGAATAAAATCCTCAATTGGTTATTTTAAAAAGACAAACAATGGGGTATAGAAGATATGAGGGAAAAATTATCCCAACTTGAAGGAAATATGATTGTTTACTTAGCAAATTCCAGGGTATAAGCTAAGCAACTGAGATACTAACTTATAAAGTACTAGGGGAAAAATGAATCTATAATAATTGCCATGGTTTGTAAATCACAACTAAATCCTGAAGGAAATAGTAGAAAACATGGAATTCCATTTAACTTACTAAAAATGAATAAAATATAAGGGAGTCAATCTGAAAAGACACTAGACATATTAATATAATTGCAAACACTAGAAAGAAATAAAATTTTATTTAAATAATTGGGGAGGGCAAATCTCTGCTTGTGGTCAGGCAATGACCAATTAAAAAATAATACTACCTAAACTATTAAAGACTTACCTCTGTTCCAGCCAAGAGCCACTTTAGAGAGATAGACACAATAACAACAAAATACATTTGAAAAAATAAAAGATTGAGCTCTAAAAAATCATTTTTTAAAATGAGGAATAAAGAGATCATGGTCCTCCCAAATTTCTAATTACATTAAAACCAGTTATAATCAAAACTATTCAAGAATGCTAAAAAACTACAAAAGTAGTTCAATGTTATAGACTAGATAGGAAAAAGCCTAAACCAATCAAATTCCATAAATAATACCTGATAAAAATGCCCCAGAGCCTTACTGTTAGACATATTAGCCAAAGAAATTAGAGAGAAAAGTCCACATGAACCTACATAACTATATATAAAATCTAAAAAAAAACAAATACAAGGTAGAGATAATTTAAGATGAAGCACTAGCATCCAAAGGGATAAGTAAGGTCTTATCTTGAAAGGGGTACTGATGAAACTAGGAATTCTAATAGGCAGAGGTGAGAAGAGAGTTCATTCCAGGCATGAAGAGAAGTGTATGAAAGAGAATATAGATAAAGGACGGAATGCCATTTGTGTGAAACAGCCAGGAGGCAGTTTCACTAAACCATAGAGTGCATCAAGGGGGAAATATGTATAAGGTTGGTTTGGTAAATGCTACTTTGATACTTTGGGGACCAGTTAACTTTGGAATGCCCCAGGAAACATTTATGGTCCCTATTCCTTTGAGTTCAAGAAGCTCTAACCAATAAAAGCTCGATAGTTTATTGACCTCTAATAACTCCACCCTCTCTTTTCCTTTCCTTATCTAATTCTTCCTAAGGAAAAGGACTCCAAATTCTTCTCTACTCCATTGTCATCAAATAAGCATATAACTTTTCTTTTAGTTTTATCAGAGATTTTAATAAATCATTAAATTTACAAAGGACATATATCAAGGAAACTTGATGGCATTGCCAGCCCTGCTGTCATTCCTATCACAATCCTCTCTTCTACCTCCAACTCTCCTTGCACCCTCCCAAAAAACACACCTTTTGAAACAATTGAAGATTTAAGAGATTTGATGAAATGTGGGTGAGTATATTTAAGGACACTTGACTGAAGAGCTCCATCTGTTCTCTAAAGGTGACCTTATCAAGATTAAAAGAGAATTACTCATTTAGATAGTTATGAAGGAGAGTTTCATTTGTATTTTTTGTCAGATTATGGCTGTCATCTTCTCATGCAAATACTAACCAGCTTACAATCTTACTCAAATAAACTTCTTAAATGCTTCAGATCAGTAGACTGCCCCAAATGTCTGAGAATAGTGACTTTCAGAAAACTTTTTCAAATTTAGCCTTCTGGGATAATTAGAAGACCAAAAATATCATGCAATTGACTTCAATTTCTCACATAATTCAAGGAAGTTGTCATATCTCTATAGAGCCACCAATGCTGTTCTGGATTTTGTATATTGTTAATACTTGACTAAGTTCATTTATTCTCTGTTTCTCTGTATGCATAAATATATAAAAGAGACATAGTTTATACATATATATGTTTCTTTGTGTAAACTATGGATATATTCACAGTAGATTTTGTATCTAATAATTTAGTTAAAATGTATATGAAGAAAATTCTATATGACCTTGAATTTTTACTAGTAAGTAGTCTTTATGAATTGATTTATCAAAAAGAAAAGGAAAAATGCAATACTGGATCATGACCTTTATAAGAGAAAGACCTTCCATCCATTCCTAGATCAATATCTAGGCTAGTCTTCAAATGACAGGCATGTAATCACTACCATCCTTATTTCCTTCTCCACTTTGGATATACTTCAGTATGCATGATAATGTGAATAGAATGCATGGGCATGGAATCTGGAAGACCCAAGTACAAATATGACACCAGACATTTGCTAGCACTATGTGATTAAGTCATTTAATCTGTTTGGTCCTATTTTCTTATCTATGAAGTGGGGAACATAATAACACTTACCTCCCAAGGTTGTTGGGGGAATCAAATGAGATAATATTTGTAAAGTGTTTAGTATAGTGCTTGGTATATAGAAAGTACCATACAAATGTTAGTCTTTTTTTTTTTATTTCATGCCCTGAACTGAACAAAATATGATAGATCTGCTCTGACTATATAAAAATATGCAACACGATTCACCAAGATTATAATCTTTTTCTTTTTAAAAAATGCTAACTCTTTCCAGTAACTCATTCCTAATTTTTAATCCAAGTTTTGGACTTTGAGATTATGTCTAGCAAAGTTCAGTTACCAAAACTGACACTGCCTTCATGGTTATTCCATGAACAAGTTACTCCACCTCTCTGTTTCAGGTATTCTCTTTGGCTGTCCTCTCACTGTCTGGAACATTCTCCCTGTTCTACTCCAACTTCTGCCCTCTCTAGATTCTTCTGAATACCACTTCCATAGGAAGACTTCCTCATCTTTTCTTAATTCCAGTCTTATCTCCATTATTTCCTATTTATCCTTTAGAGCTTTTATTGTATATATTTCTGTGCATGTTATTTCCCCATAAAATGGTAAGCAACTTGAGGGACTTACCTGACTCTTTTTGTATCCCCAATATTTAGCACAGTTATTGTGTACACAGTAGGTGCTTAATAAATATTGATTGATTGATTGATATTGTAGGCAGGATTCATCTAACTGATTAATTACCTAGTACATGACAGGTACTGGACTAGTTGTAAAAAAGATCATATACACAAATAAGTAAGTTCAAAATAAATGAAAACAGTATAAGGTGCTAACAACTAGATGCATCAAGAAATGCTTCTTGTGAGAAAGGCCATTTAAGCTGAGTTTTGTGTAGGGAAATGTAAGTATCTAAAACACAGAGATCAGTTTAGGGTCTATAGAAACTATTTGGAAATCAATTCTGAAACCATATATGTTAGTTTTCCTCTGATGATCATGTTCTCTATGACTTTAAATCATTGCTAAAAATGTTGGGTAGAATGAGGTCATTGAGATATTTCTGAGGCACAGAATCTTTAAGTAGATGAAATAACATAATTACAACAACTCAGAGATAGGAAGAGTTTCATCTGTTATCAAGTTGAACCTAAACCCAAAGATCAATTTCTTCTCTGATACATGCAACAAGATGTTGTCCATTCTAATTTTGGACAGCTATGATGGTACAGATTGTTTTTTTCTTAATCCTTCATTCCTCTCATTGCTATACTCCTGCCTCTCTAGACTTCTCTTCCATCCCCCAATTATCTTCCTGTCCTGGAAATCCTAGGAGAGTTAACACTTTTAGAGATGGGAAGTCAGTCCCACAGACACTGCCCCTGGACAGTGTTGGACAATTTAGAAACTGTGATTGACCCCTGTGAAGAGGGGCAGGGACAGGAAACCACCATAAAAGCCACAAAATCCTTCAACTGGGACAGTCTTGTGAAGTTGAGACTTGTGGAGAGTGACTCTTGGAGAGTCTTCGATGGAACTTCACTGGAGAATGAAGCATGGATCCTGACTTCAACTTAGACTCAGACTCTTGTGCTGCTTTGTTGGGTGAGTGAAAAGGATAACTCCTTTCCTAGTTTCCTAAGAGACTAGCTTCCATCTTGAAGGAGGCCACATGGTTACTCACTATTGGCCCTCCTGGCTGAGGACTAGTACAGGTATTTTCTCTAACCTCTTTCAAAATTCTCTGCTTTATTGTTTCCCCTCTATTTTGGTAAATAAACTTCTGATGAGATATAATAATTTCAATGACCACATTATTTCATATAATTTAAGTCCAACCATTAAATTTAACATTTCCATTTCCCCTAATTTTTTGATGTTTTATGTGCTGCCTTCTCTCTTCAGTATCAAGCACAGTGCCTGGCATATAATAAAGACTAAATAAATGTTTATTGGCTTGACTTGAATTACAGCAAGTCTTAACCAGCATCTACAACTTCTACACATTATTCCAGGGCCAAACACAGGAAATCTAATTCCTTATAGTTCCCTATTTCTATACACTGTATAGCTTATCAATGTACTTTGTAAAATGTGGCCAGAAATATAGGGGCAGTTATTGGAAGGAGGAGAGGATAGTGATAGTGTTCCCCTTATAAAATGAAAAGAGAGACAATGCAATATTTTTAAAATGTACAAAAAGGATAGTATTAGTACTTCTTATTTAACATGTACAAAACCAAGATGCATATATCAGAGATTTATGGTTTCATTTTTTTCTATTCTGTATACATCAAGCAGTCAAATTTTTAAAAATACATCTACTTTGTTCCAGACCCTCTTCTAAGCATCAATGATACAAATGAAATAAATAAAATAATTTCTATACTCTGGTATCTCAAATTCTAACTGAGAAGACAAGGACATGTATAAATTCCACACTATGTCTTTCCCCATAGTTATTTCTATACATTGCATGTTAGCGTAAGAAATTAAATGGGAATTTGGAGGGAGAGAGTTTTGCAGAAGCCATAGATGACACATAAAAGCTATCAGATGATGGAAAAAACTCACAATTATATAACTTATGACCAAATATTTAACCCAAATTCTACAATAAGGTACTGTAAACACTCTACAAAAGAAAAAGAAAAACTTTAGATTTCTTCCTTACTACAAAAAAGAGGATCAAAAAATTTTATGTGGATTTTCCAGATCGTGGAGGTGCCATGGCTCTAACCCTGTGATGTAGAAGAGATACTTGTATATAGAAAATAAATACAGAATACATCTAAAGAGGATACTGTTTTATTTTCTTTGTTTATAGTGTATTATTGCAATTAAACATTCAAACTTGAAATAGAAAGAAACCTCAGAATTCACTAAAACATTAGATTAAGTGTTCCAGGACGCTGTATCCTTCCAAAAACAATAACCTAATAACATCAACATAACTAGACTTAGTACAGTTTACCTGGGGCACAGAGGGAACTCTGGTCATGTTATTTGAGATCTGCCTCAGGGTTAGCCTGACTAAACCACATGACCTTTTGGAACAATTTTCTTTTTGATGTTGTTGTTAATTAATTTGTTTAGTGTATAAGCTTTTCTGATTTTGTTTCTTTTCTGTTATTCAGTGTTTTCTCTTCTTATTGTAAACATCTCATGACCTTCTCTCTTCATTCTGATATACTTCTTCTCCACCATTCCCAACTGCCTATAAACCTGAACTACAATTTCAATAATTCTGCCATTTTGAAGAACACATAGTTAGCTAATCTCTTTAGAAAATATCAGGGATAAGCTTTAGAGTGCCATTTGGATGAAATGGTAGTGATACCCACACATACATTAGAAGTAAATTTCAAAGTAGTAGAAAGATATTTCTTTTTGATGTATTATGAATCCTTTTTGATGATTCGGCAGCAGTAATGGATCTACTACTACTCTTAGAGAAAGAATCCCAACAGGGAATATTTGCTTTTATGTAGATTCCAAGTGGATCTGAGCTCATTCAGTCTACTAGAATTTATTAAGAATCTGTTATGTGCCAGGCACTGTGTTAAGTGTTGAGGGTTCAATGAAAGGCAAAAAAATAGACCCTGCTCTCAAGAAGCTAACAATATAATGGGGGAGACAACATGCAAACTGTGTACAACAAGATACATACAGTATAAACGGGGAGGCATCTCAAATTAAATTTTTAAGATTAAGGAAGGCCAGGGGCAGCTAGGTATCACAGTGGATAGAGAGCCAGGCCTGGAGGTAGAAAGATTTGGTTTCAAATATGGTCTCAGATAATTATTATCTCTGTGACTTTGAACACATCACTTACCCCCAATTGCTTAGCCATTGCCACTCTTCTGTCTCAGTATCAGTTTTAAGACAGAAGGTAAAGGTTTAAGGAAAAAACAACAGGAAAAGGTTACATACAGAACATGGGACCTTATCTGACACTTGAAGGTAGCCAAGGAAGCTGAGAAGTGGAAGCAAAGAAGGAGAACATTTCATGCATTGTAAGAATAGAGAAGGGGCCCTATACAAGAGATGTTATCAGGATAGAATCAATAGGACTTTATAACATTGCATTTTGAGAAAAAGTAGACTTGGGAGTCGAGGATGACACCTAAGTTTTGAATCATTTGCAAGTGTCCACCAATTACCTGTCCATACAAGAGCAGCATACATCCTATGAAGCCTCATAAATAAGCGCTCTGTCACAGTAGAAAGTCCTCTGGGTGGGTAATCACACATAATAACAGAATCATGAATACCTACCTACTCATTCACCTGATTATAGGCAGTATCTTTTCTGTATAATGAGTCAACTTAGCTTTTTGAGGGTAACTCAACCTATGTATACATAGCCTCACATAAACCATATGCTTTTCAGACCAACAGACCAGAAAGGACCTTTGAAAGGGATCAGTCTACCTCTCTCATTTTTACAGAAGAAACTCAGGCCTGGAGAAGTTGAGAGATTTACATAAAATGACCCAGTTACTAAGTTCTAGACTTAGGATATTAGCTCCAATCATTTGACTTCAAATCCCAGAACCTTTCCCATTGCACTACATCAGTTCAGGATTCATATCTACAATCTCTGCTTTCATTATCCAGGAATGCCAGTCACCTGGGCCTGGGGAACTTTTATTCACTGAAATAGCTAAACATTCTTTTACCATGTCGTCACATTTCTGGTTATTGCCATTCCTGCTTAGCATTTTTGTTCTGTCTTCTCCCTTCTAGAGATCATTCTCCTTGGTAATTAAAAAATGAAGCAAAATATGAATATAATAGTTTTACTTTATCATTTGTTTCCATTGTCCTAGCAATTCCAAGCAGTGGCTGCATTCCTTCCTGTTCCTCTTCTTCTCCACCACAATTTAAAGACTTTGTTTGTTTTCAAGTATAGACTTCTTAGCATGATTCTTTCAAGACTATTCCATTCCTCTTTGTTTATCCAATGATATGTCCTTGCTTCAATCTTTGGTATATATAATTTTGAAATTGGCATTGGTTGATGAGTTCTTTTTGAGCTACATTGATCTCTTAAGATCTCTCCCTTTTTCTTGTATGAGAGAAGCATTTCTTATTCTATGATCAGAATGTCATTTTTGAGACCATCCAATATCTCTGGAGTCACTTCTCTTTAAGAGTTTCAAGCTATTGGTTCCAGATTTTATTGACTTGGAATGTTTTGAAATTAAATCTTTTCTACAACAAATATAATACATTATCACCAAATAGGATTTATACCAACAATGAATGAATGGTTTAATATAAGGAAAACAATCAATATAATTGATAATGTCACTAACAAAATATAATAAAAACCATATTATTATATCAACAGATAAAGGAAAAGTCTTTAACAAAAATACAATACTCATTCCTATTAAAAAAGCACTTGAAAGAATAGGTTAAAAAAGTAGGTATAAATAGATATGTATTTTTCTTAAAATTATATGAGCTATCTACCTAAAACCATCAGCAAGTATTATTTGTAATGGAGAAAAGCTAGAAGCCTTCCTAATTAGATCAGGAGTGAAACAAGGATGACTATTATTACCAATATTATCTAACATATTAATAGAAATGTTAGCAAAAGCAATAAGAGAAGAAAAAGAAATTGAAGGAATCAGAATGGTAAAGAGGTGTTAAAACTCTGTAGACAACATGATGGTATATGTGGAAAATCTTGGCAATTCAACTAAAAAGTTAGTTGAAACTATCAATAATTTTAGCAAAGTTGCATGATATAAAACAAATACACATAAATAATCAGAATTTTTACATATAACTAACAAAATGTATCAAGAAGAAACAGAAATTCCATTTAAAATCATCACAGATAGAATAAAACACTGGGGAGTATACCTTCCAAATCAAATGTAGGAATTACGTCAACACAATTATAAAACACTTTTTACACATAAAAAAATCAGATTTAAATAACTGGAGAAATATTCCTTGTTCATTGGTGAGCAGATCCAATATAATTAAAATGACAATTGTACCTAAAGTTATCCCAACTAAGGTACCCCCAAAAACTATTTCATTGAGTTAGAAAAAATAATAAAATTCAAGTGGACGAATAAAAGATCAAGAATAACAAAGGAACTAATGGAAATAAAATGTAAAGGAAGAAGGTGTAGCAATACCAGATTTTTGTATCATGAAGCGGTAATTATCAAAACTATATAATTTTGGCTAAGAAATAGAAAGATCAATGGAACTGAAATAAAATAAGTAAACTGACTGGAAACTATTACTTGTTGAAATGGAGAAAGTAAACTGAGGGGAAACTGATACTGCAGCAATGACTGTGTTCTCTGGCTGGCTGTGTCTAGAGAAGGCTGCCTATAGGAACCTAAACCTGCTTATTGGTAATGGAGGTAGAATGAGGGATGCCACACACAGGGATACTGGTACACAGGAGAACTACTTATAAAGGAATGCCCTGGGGTTTACTCTGGGGTTTGCCTGCTGATCCCTACTGATTGCTGATGGATCAATCTACTTCCTAACCTCCTTCCTCACTCACTTCCTCCCTTAACCAACCTCTCCCTTTTGCCTCCCTCACCTTCCAAATCTTCTTGAAGCCTTTGCTTCTTCCCTCCCTGCTAAATGAACTATAAAGATACTCCAGTTGCTTTCTCAGTCAAGGGATTTATTGGGATAACAGGATGGGAAACTGAGGTAAGAGGGATGAGGATTTCCCTAAACTATAGGGATAATTTTAGAAAGGTTTGAGGAGGTATTCCAGTCACAAACTGTGACTCTGAGACAGTTAGGGAGATGGAGGACAACTGTTTGAATCTTCTTTCTTCTTCACCAATCAGCCAGGTCTCTCAGCTTAAGCCCAGAAAGAAACAAAGTTCAAAATCTCTCCTTTTCTCCTGGCCAGCTCAACTCTCAAAGAGATCATCACCAACTCAAAATCTTCTTCCTTGGACAGCTTCCACTGCTCAGAGCCAGAGAAACCCAAAAAACCAAATCAGCTTCACAAAGGTCTTTCAGCCAGAATCAAACTTCCAGGGAGTGAGAGAGTGACTTCCAGTCAGAGACACAGAGACCAAAAGCCAAGTCAGGCCCGCCCCAAACCTCCCACCCTTTACCCCCACCAGGGTCCTTTCAGCCAGTTTCAAACCTTCAAGGAAAAAGAGTGACTTCCAGTCGGAGACAAAGTCCCCTCCCCCCTGTCAGCTTAAACTGCCATCAACCAGGACATTCCATTGGAATCCTGGTTCTTGCATCTTGGTCCACAAGTCCTACAAAACCTCTCTCTCTTCATGTCTCTATCACAGAACAGAACTGGTAAAATTTGCTGGGGTAAGTGGAGGCTAGTTTGGCAGAAAGTAGATACAGATCAGTATCTTATACCATTCACTAAGAAATGATCAAACTAGATACATAATCTAGACTGTAATAATTTAAATTGGTTGCCAAATATAATAGTTAAAAATTCAGTTTGACAAACATAATAATGGTTAAAAAAATTGTTGTGGTTGCTGTTTATAAAAATTAAAATTAAACAATGAACCAATAGACTGTTAGTAGATTTATTTGCAGTAAGGTAGAGATATTAAAGTGGGAAATATAAGGAGGAGGTAAAAAATATCACACCTGTTAGGGTGTGAACTTTCTTTGTTAGTGACCTACTAAGTGTTAAATAGGGATACTTAACTTGATTGATTGATTAACTTAAAATAGACAAAGAGAATAAAAATTACCTTTCACAAGACATAAAAGGGGATATCATTGAACATTAGAACAAGGAACATACTCCTATCATCTTTATGTATAGAAGAATTTATGAGTCAACGAAAGATGAAGAGCATTGTAAAGTGCAAAATGAATAATTTTAGTATATTAAATTGAAAAGCTTTTGTAAAAATAAAACAAATACTGTTAAGATTAGAAGAATCTTGGAAAGAACTACAAGAAAATAATGAACAGTGAAATGAATATGAATAGAACCAGGAGAGCATTATACACAGTCATTGAATCAATGATGGAAGAATAAACTGTGAATGTTACCTCCAGAAAGGGAAAAGAAAGGTGAAACATGAAAATTAATTTATATGTATATGTTGGGATCCCTGACAATTTGTGATGCAGCAAAGGTGGGGAGAAGCTGAGATACTGGTAGATGGGATTTGTTATGTAGATATGAAGAAAGGTAAGCTAAACATATAGATTTGTGATTTTATACTATCTTCTTTGTATATGAAAATACTTGTTTTGCTTGGTTTTCATAAAATTTTGAATAATAAAAAGGGAAAATCTGCTCTTGAAATATAGAATATCTATCAAAGTATAGTTAGTATTCTTCCTTCCTTAACAATTATGAATGGTAAAATAAAATCACCACTTCTTTGATAGGTTCCTGTCATTTCTACCAACTATGATCTCCTCGTTGGTTGAACTCAGGATCAGGACATTGATCCTCCTTTTTGTATGCACTATGTTCTGAAAAAAGCTATCATACATACAAATATCATCTAAGAATAGATAGCAATTATTCACTCCTAGATGTTCATGTGTTACTTGTGCTTATGATTAATAAATAGTAATTGTAAAAAGTAGTGATCATAAAAGAAACTTGAGAGTTAAGGAAGAAGAATTGAATGGGCTCCAGAAACAATTTTCTTCAAGATTTCAGCTCAATTACTTAATGCTGATTTTAATAATAGTAATAATAATAATATAATTTAATTAATAATTTAAAGTACAAAAGAACTATATAAATATTTATTTTTTTCATCATAACATACCTGAGATAGAGATGCAATTATTATCTCCATTTTCTAGATGAGGAAACTGAGGCATGAAGAAATTAATTTCCCTAGGTGTATTAAGGCTGAATTTGAACTCAGGTCTTCATGACTCCAGGTCTAGCACTTTAAACTGGTCTGGTTTCTATTCTTGTATACAATCACAACTAACTTCTGGCTCCACATCAAATGATGGGTATAAATATGGAAAAATTAAGCAGTTAACTATGAAGAATTCAACAAGAATATGAAAATGGCAATGATTGAATCATTCACAAGTCCACTTAATTTAGAAAGAGCCTTTGATCCTACTATTCCCAAAAAAATTTCCTAGCACCATAGATTTGTGAAAGGGAATTTGGACATCACTTAAGCTACCACCAATAACAATTTATAGATAAGAAAACTAAGGTCTAGAGAGTGACTGGTCCAGTGTTACACAAGTAAGAGAGAAGAGATAGGATTTGAATCTGGATTATCTTACTCCAAATTTAGTACTGTCTCCATTTCATTCTGCAAAATAATCTTTTATCTTTTATATTTATTTTATATATCCTAGCTAAAATAATAATTTTATTCCATTCATAAATGTCTACATAATATAGCTACAATTACCAGCTCGCATAGATACTGTCACATATATAACTAGAATTAAATGTAGAGCCTAAATTGGAAGAAGGTGCCCCAAAAAGTCATTTCCAAAAATTTCAGAGAATCAGCAGATCTGACAAAAAAAAATTCATAACAAAAAGTTAGTTTGTTACCACCAATGTGTCTCCTTATCACTTCCTTCAGTGTGACCAGTAGCCTCAGAAACAATAAGAAACCAACCCTGTGGTATCTAATACTCATATTTCAACAGAATGCTGGAATCTTTTGGTAATAGATGCTGTGAATTGAAATAGAAATGTTAATCTGTGTGACACTGTTTCTTGTTGTAATATGACTGGATGCACTATGGCTTGAGACTAGAGAAAGCTGCTGCTAGTATGGGGACACACCTGAGGGTTGCCTGGTTACAATGGTGGAGATAGAAGTACTACAGAGATAGAAAGCGATGTTGCCACAGGGGAATGCTCTGGGGTCTGCCTACTGATCCCTATGTGAAGGCTAATGGATCAATCTCTTTCCTAAACTCCTCCTCCCTTCACTCCCAAATCCCACACACTCCCTCACCCCCTTCCCTTCTTCCAGCTTCTCCCTCCCAGTTTCTTCTTGAAGCTTGTGGCTTTGCCCCTCCCCCCCAATGGGCTATGAAGATACTCTTGTTTTCTTCCTCAGGTAAGGGGTTTATTGGGAAAAAACAGGATGGGAAATTGAGGAAAGAGGGATGAGGTTTTCCCTAATCTATAATGAGAATTTGAGGGTTTGGGGAAATCAGTCCAGTCACAACTGTGACAGGGGGACAGTTAGAGACAACTGTTTAAAATCTTCTTTCTTCTTCACAAAGCCAGCAAGGTCACTCAGCCTAATTTCAGAAGCCCCCCTCAAGGGTCCTTCAGACTAGGACAAATCTAACAAGATTAGTTCTCAGCTTCTTCTCCCTACAGTCAGGCTTGTCTCCTTTGATCAGAAAATACTCAGAGAGCCAAAGTCTCCCTTCTTGGTCAGTCCACCCCCAGAGAGAGCAGAGGTTTCTCCTTTGGTGAGATAGCCCAAAGCCAAGCCAGCCCCACAAGGGTCCTTCAGTCAGCTTCAACTGCCTCTCCTCCTGGGAACATTCCATTTGGAACCTTCCTCTTGATTGACAGACAGGTCCCCGGCCTTGTTTCTTGCATCTTGGTTTGTCCTGCAAAACCTCTGTCTCTTCAAGTCTCTACCACAGAATGTTATGAAATTTTAAATCAACCCTCAAGTCAAGCAGGATGAAATATGTTGCTTTGGGGCACAGTGAATATATATGCCCCAGCCCAGTATTTATATTTTAGTAAGTGCATTATTTTTCATTTTAGTCATAACCTATACTTTCTTTATATAAGAAGAAACAGGTTTCTTCTTTAGATGATTAGAACACACAGAAAAAAAGTCTATCACCATTCTGTAACATTTATATCATCCTTAATGTAGATAGTATAATGTTTAAAGGCAAAATATAATTACTATCCCCAGTAAAGAACAACAAGCAAAATGAAAAATCAGAGTACTGTCTATAGCTCTATTGTCAAATCACAGAAGAGTATGCTGAAGGAAAGAAATGAGAATCCTTCATTATAGCAATATAGACAAAAATCACAGTTCATGATTTTGCTAATTATAAGCAGATCCCAATTAGTGCAGAATTAGTAAGTGCATTATTTTAATTCAAACTATATGATTCCTTTGAGTGAGACTCAATTACTATATTTCACATAATTATAGCTTCAAATAATACAAATTCAACCTGTGATTGCATCAAGGGTTCATTATTATCACTAATCAGAATTTAGTTACCTACTACTTTGCCATAAATATTAACTGCTATTCATAACCATGAATTAACAATCTCACATGGCTTTAATAAAGGATACAGTCATCCCTCACTATATCACAATTCATTTATCATGGCTTCAAGGTATCATCGGTTTAATATATATATATATATATATATATAAATTCTGTATTGTGTTTTCATTATATCATGGGATTTTGTGAATGAATACTATTAAAGGGATTTTCTTAATCTCTCCCTCTGTCTCTTTAAGAGACAGGAGAGCAGGATTTCTAAGTAGAGCAGAATTGATAGGGGTCAGT
This sequence comes from Monodelphis domestica, assembly GCF_027887165.1. Taxonomy (NCBI): domain Eukaryota; kingdom Metazoa; phylum Chordata; class Mammalia; order Didelphimorphia; family Didelphidae; genus Monodelphis; species Monodelphis domestica. The sequence continues at coordinate 203,346,572 of NC_077229.1, forward strand.
GAGCCAGAGCTGATGATTCTGTTACCAAGGAGACAAGGGTGGAGATAAGGAAGGAATCAGTTGGCAGTTAGGTCTTTTGCTTCTGGATTTTGTAAGAGCAAGAGATCTGTCTCTTAGTCAAGGGATACTGGAAGTTTGCTACTGACAGTTGGTTGGTAGAAACAGATTTTAAAGAGATCATGGGTGGTAGCTATTGATTTATTAGTGTAAGATAGGTAGTTAGTGAATCAGTTTTTAGATAATGTAGGTTAGATAGGCCTGGTCTTGCCAGGCAAGAAGAACCTGTCCTCAGAAGACAGAAGTAGAATTTTAGAAATTTTAGTTAGTATTAGGAATTTAGTTATAGTTATAGGGTATTAGAATAATAATCTCTCTTTTCTACCTTTCTATTTTCTATATATACTTCTCAAATTAAACTAAGTGTTTTATTCAACTGCTCTCCTCATTTTTGTCAAGCTCCTACCAGTTTAACCCTTACAATATGTGCTGTATACAATTGAAATACAGTACACCATTATTACTTGCACAAGTTTACCAACATGAGATTGTACATGGCACACTATTGGCTGATGGAATTAAATGGGACCAACCACAGTGCTGTATTCTGTATCCTTGGTGCTAATTGACTCAATGTTTATAAGAATGTAGAAAAGGTTAATGAGTGTGGAAAAGATTTATAGGAGAGTAGGGAAGGGTATATAAAGCCTTAAAATATATATAAATAATAAAATAAATATAATGTCTCTACTTCACAGATTTTTCATCTATAATGGGGGTCTCTAGAACATAATTCCTGTGATAGGTGAGGGATATATGTATATGTAAAATATGAGCAATTAGGTGGCACAGTGGTAGAATGCCAGGAATGGCACTTCTTAAGTTCAAATCTGTCCTTAGACACTTAACAGCAGTGAGAAGCTTGGTAAGTTATCCTTTTGGCCTCAGTTTTATCATCTGTAAAATGAGCTGGAGAACGCAATGGCAAACTACTTAATATTTTTGCCAAGAAAACTCAAACCGTGGTCACAAAGAGTCAGATTTAATTGAAAACAACTGAACAACAACAAATATATATGTATATATATATATATAATGTAACCTCTATGAATTGCATTTTATACATACACCTATGTCTACGTACATGGGAGTATTTGTGTAACTACTCTCATTGTCCATAAATACTACTACATGGAATGACTAGGTCATACAACCATCAGTTTACAGCAAGTCTTTAGCAGAGTGACTGACAGGGAGAATTGGCTGCTTAGGATGAAATACTCAACATGACTGGCTAGAACCCAGTGGAATGAATAGGATTTTGAGTAACAGGATTTATATTCTAAAACAAATAATCACAACCAGCTTCCCTTTCCTGTCTGCCAGAGTCTGCTATGATTTTGCTTTATTTTAGAACTTTTCCTTTTCTTTTCCTTTATTACTGATTATACAATATTGTAGTTGGTTTCTTAAGGGATCTTGTATTTTGCCAGGTATTATCAAGGGATAACTCTTATTCAATGACATTTTGTCAGGTGGCTAAAGAATAAATTTTCCTTGACTGTGACAGGAGGTAATTATTTTGTCTGTTCCTGACATAAGAGAAGGAAATTTGGGCTTATTTTTTCAACATTTTTCTGAGATTTTTGTTTGTTCATGTTTTTCAGAAAAAAAAAAACTCTTTTATTGTCTGAGGAATTGTTGGCTTCTATTACTCACAGAGAAGTTCAAACAATTTCCCGGACACTTTTTCAGCTTTTTTGTTATATCTTCCAGGATTTCTCACAATTGACCACTCGCTAAATTTACATCTTTACTCTTCAGGAAAATAAAAAACAACTTCTGAAAGTTCTAGAGTGTGGTGAAGGGTAGGATGATAGCTATCTATGTAAGATTCCTAGGATTTCTAAATAGTCTTAGTCAAGAAATGGAAGGAGAGACTTGGGAATATGCATCTTAACCCGATGCTTGAAAACCCCCTTTACACCTCTCATAAATTCAGATTTGGTCCTATTACTGCCTCACAACCCCTGCTCATCCAAGTACTCTTTGGAATTAGTTTCCAGAAAACGTGGTGAGAATATCAATGTCCTTATCCACAGAAAAGTCTAGACATTATGAAATAGCCCTAAAAGTGTATTCTTGATAATGACAAATATAGTCATTAAGAGTTTGAAGTATGAGATCTCAAGAAGAAATTCTTTGTGAAGCTCCAGACACCCTTAGTTATATGATCCAGAAGTAAGTTTATATAACAAAAGATACTTCATCTATAAAATGGAAAAGCCTCTCCAATAGACATTTAGTTTTATCTCTTTTAAATAATACCTAGTATAGTAGTCGTACCCTATGCATATTTCTTAATAGTAACATTCCAAATGGAATTTTCATTTGAATGACAGATGATTCATCCCCAGTTTTTGTCCTTTGCATGCTTCTTCCACAATTTATATAACTTTTCATTCAATTAGCTAATCAGTTCCATACAAACAAGTATTATTTAAGCATTTAAAATAATATTAGTGTCACAGTAAAGTTTTGAATCATTCCATGTTCAACTGGCTTTCCAAATTATCTTCTACAAAAAAAAACTGTTACTCTCAATAAAGCATTATTATAATGTTTTTAATAACATTGATAATGGGGATTCTATTCCATAGAGTAGAAAATGCAGTAAAATATAAGATATTCTGATTCAGTTTTAAGTTCCAGTTCTTTCACTAATTAGCTATGTGACCTTGGACAACTCATTTCAATTCCTTGAATTGAATGATTTTATGGCCCTTTCCATTGACAAATTCTGGGAACTGAAAACTTTTCAGACATATAAGAGGTAAAATACAAAACCCTGATAATATAGACTAATTATAGACTATTTAAAGACTAATAGCTTATTATTTCCAGGACTACTTTTCAAAACTGCAAGGGCTTTTTCAAGTTTTTAGAAAATCACCCTCTTTAACCCATTTAAAAAATCTATAAGTACAATCTATCAACTAAATATACAGTAACCTCCAAATGAAAATTAAACATTATAGAATTAACAAGAATAATTAATAGTAGATTACTTCATAATTTTTTAAGTCCAAAAAATCATCCTTTGCCTCTTTGTGATAATGATCCCATTTGAGTTAATTATAGAAGACAGTCAGAATTAAAGAATTTTAAAGAAATCAAGCTTTCACTACTTACAAGCATGTATAATAAAACAAACTACCAAATAAGTTTTGGCATGTATAAGTTCTGCTGGATTTATTTTAAAGGTGAAAGGATTCCATTGTCATTTAGCATATTAATTACATCTTCGAAATGAAAATTACTGAGGTATTTTGAGGCAGTTTATCTTTTCCTAGGTCAAGTATTTATTCAACAATTACACCATGAATTTGTTTGCCAAATATTTTCTTATCATAGAATGTACATGTAAACGTAGGCACCTCCGCCCTCCAAATGAACTATTTGTTCTTGTGTTCAGTACTATCTGACTTTTCATGACCTCATGGACTTATATCCATGAGATTTTCTTTGCAAAGATATTGGAAGAGTTGTTTTATTTATCTACTACAAAATTATTACAGTTTTCAAAATAATGAACTCCAAACAAAAAATAATGAATTACTGTTTTAAAATATTTCCTATGTAGATTTCTAACAAATTCTCTAACCAGGGAATATTAAAAACAGAAGTAGGAATGCATTCTGAGGAAGAGAGACAGTCTGTTTATGTTCTCAGAGAAGACAGATGGTGGATACTGTGTGTGGAACACCAAACTGGCTACTTTGCTCAGATAGCAGGGTGTGAGGAAGGGAGAAAAGGGTAAGAAGAATGGGAAGGGAAAAGGGGAACAAGTTGTGGAGAGCTTTGAATGTCAAACAAGAGAGTTAATATTTAATCACCAAGGCAAAAGAGATAACTGGAATTTGAAATTTTACTTTCTAGGAACCTCCTAAAATGACCCAATCCATCTTCCTTCTGGAAATATATAGAAAATAAAACTAACAAATTCAAATTAGTAGTTTTATATCTAAATATATGTGCATATATGTATATGTGTTGTATATGTGTGTATATATGCATTTATGTTTTGTGTCTAAATATATAGATGTACATATACAGAGTACACATATAAACATATTCAGATATGTAGATATATGAATATGTGTATATAATCCATATAGAGGAATTTTATGCTTAGATACATATGCACACACACACACACACACACACACACACACACACACACACACTCACTCACTCACACTCAAGTCAGAAAGACCTGGTTTCAAATCCAACATCAGACACTTACTAGCTATGTGAACCCAGACAAGCTGCTTAAGTTCTGTTTGCCTCTGTTTCCCTATCTGTCAAATGAAGATAATAATAGCACTTACTTTGCAAGATTTGAGGATTAAATGAGAAGATAATTATAAAGCACTTAGTCCACTGCCTAGCTCATAGAAGGCACTATAAGAATATTCATTATTGGTTTTGTTTTTGTATATATGTATATTCATATATACATATTTTACATGACATGTATCTATGTATATATACATTACCTCAATTTTTTAGATGAGAAAATTGAAGATTAGAAAAGTTAAGTGAATTTAACCTTTAAGGGAAAGACTGCATCTAGAGACTTTGCTTACCATCTGTAGGTTTTGGTTGAAATACATTCCCACATCATAAAAGTTTCCATCATGACTGATGGGTTGCATTCCATTTTTCAGTTGTTCTGTTTTAGAACAATGAAGGACAGGATTTCCAAGTTGGTTGAGTAAAGAAACCTTAATGAAGTAAGAGCCTTTAGGCACTTTGTCTTTAATTCCTCTCAAGCACTTTAACTGGATTTGAATATGATGAGGTGCCTGGGATCTCCTCTCCTAAATAAAAGACACAGTTATTGGATTTTGCAAGAGTCTAATTTGACCATACAATTTATTACTCAAAAAGAACCCCAACAAGTCCTGTCATTAGAAATGATAAGTAATGAAGACATTTGAGATATAATTAAGGAGTCAAAAGACACACTTGTAGATTATAAGTGAAGGAAAAAGTTTAGTCCCTTTTTCCTGCTTATATGCTAACCAACTCGGACTCCAAAAGTCATTAGTTTGCTCTAATAAGACAGAATTCTTGGGAAATCAACACTTCTAAAAAACCCAGCATGCCTTCAAAGACATGGATGATGGGTGACATGACCACTAAGCTTCAGGCACATAGCTGGAAACATGGCAGCCATCGCCTATTACAATAATTATAAGTCCTGCCAAGGTGATTAGTGCTTATAGCACAGGGCAAATTTGTACCTCACCTTATCAGATAATTTAATATTCTTCTAAAAATGCAGTAAGTCGATATGCCCTATAGGGATCAAGGGGGAGAGTAGGAGGAGGGAAAACATTTATATCTGCCTGATACAAAAGCTTGTAAGCACAAAATGCTAGGCATGAAGCATATGTATCAAAATATACTTTATTGGATATTTGAGCTACTCTGTTAACATTTTGCTGAGACAAATAGGCCATAATTGTATTTGTGAGAGTAGCGAGAGAGGTATACAAATAGATGAAGCTTTTATTAGACTAATATTGTTGTAGATAATCAAACCAAAACTCATTTGAGATTGTAAAATTACCCAGATGTCTTTAAATCACATTTTCTACATTTAATCCCTTCACAATGACATGACCTGAAAGAATCCCTCTATCACTTCATGCTTTTAATATGAGCCAAAATATTTCATTTGGGGAATGAGATTTCTCCCTTGACCACCACAGTTAGCAACCCTACCCATTAACCTACAACAGACAATAATCTCTTTTTTAATCCTGCCAGGGATATATTTTGGAAGCGATAATATGCATTTCCATATAGATAGATGGCTTCTGGAATGAAATCAAGAAGTTCAGTAAACAGTTAAAGTTGTTCAACTTCTTTTGTTTTCCATACAAACTATACTTAACAACTAATTGGAATGACAATTATTTTCCATTTAATTAGAAAATCTTAATTAACAATGAAGACTTAACCTTGATATTTTGGTTTCCAAAGTATATATATAAAAAAATTAACATCATGTGAATAAATAAGACAATCTTTTTAAACCTCAAGGCAGGATTACTGATGCAGGCAGACTTAGTTATTAAACACATTCTAAATTAAACGCCTCTATGAATTTTATACTGAAATATATTTTGATAGTTTTGCATGCCAAATGTGACATTTTGTATTTGAGATTCATCTTCTGCAGTAATTTTGGAAATGTCATACAAACAAAGATTTTGTCATTTACCAATGGAATTACTATGCATGGCCGGTTAGCCATCTCTTTTCTGGCTCTTCTGGTTGTTTCAAGTCAGCAAGCCATAAAAAATCTTTATCTCTCTGAAACACAGCAATTTGGAAGATAATGGAATGGTGACTGGGGGGCAGAAACGCCAGTCTGAGGAATTATACCACAATCTCTCTTGCATTTACAACCTTCCTCAAAGCGAGTGTCAGTGGAGGAGGGAAAGGAGACAGAAGATTCATCACATCTCAAGACTTGTCTCATTTGCATGGTGGCATGGCTGTCTCCTTGCCTCCTTCAAGACTTCTTTTGGATAAACTGACAAACTCTTAGGAAGAACTCTAGTCCTAATGGCTTTAGACATTCTGCTTAAGCACATTTTTCTGCTGGGGGAAAAAACAAACAAACATATCTTAAGATCTGCTAAAGTCCTTTGTATGAAAGCTGCAAAGAAGTGGAGGTTAGGAGCAGAAATGACAACGCACAAGCCAATCGATATAATTGATCCCATCCTTTATCATTTTGCATCAGAGGGGGGAAAGATCAGTTGTAGAGAGCCTCACCTCACAGCAAGATCCTGACATTCTCTTTGATTCAACAGGCACATCCATAGGATTGCCAAAAGTGGCCACTGTTTCCTTTTTACAGATGTTCATCGATTGACTTATCCCTCTGCATCCGTTACAGACAAAAAAGAAGGGAGAGGTGAAAACTTGACAGTGGAGTACAATGAAAAGTGTTTGCCTTTGAAGTGATAAGACTAGTTATAAGACTAATACATCACTCTAGGGCTGTTGCTTATTGCAATCCAAGAAGCAAATTGGAGGTAAAAGGCAAAAGACATTAAGCACAGTTGCTCCCTTAACAATAAGGCTAAGGCTTGCTTGCTGCCTGTTGACTTCCTATTGTATCATGGTGCCCAGTGCTTTTGGAAATAACTCAGATGATTCTTTGGTACTTTGACTAAAATTTGCCAGAACATAAAACACTTAAACTCACAAATGGTTACAGTTGAGAAAGTCTCCTTAGAACTCATCTGATCTAACATCCTGGTTTTGCAGATGAAGAAACTTGTCCAAGGTCATGTGGGCAAGTGGCAGGAAATGCTTTTTTCCAACAGATTTGATGTGAGCATCCTGTTTGTTTTTTATTTCTTTGGACCAGAATTGGAAAGAAAATCCAATTGTCAATGCAAAGCATCACCTGTTCTATAACTTATGAGTACTACCCGGGGCACTGAAAAGTTGTGACTTGCTGGAAGGTTATCATAGGGCAGTTGTGTCAGAAGTGAACCTTAAGCCATACTTTTCTGCCTCCAAGGTTGTCCTTCTATCTGTGGCCTCCCTTTTGAATCATAAAGGTCAGTTAAAGGAACATTTGAAAATAATCATTGAAATGGATGAGTAGCTCATAGGACTAAATTTTTCTCTTAATGTAATAGCCAGAGTGTGAGATTAATTC